>NC_074685.1:1443815-1673815 GCF_029448725.1 Salvelinus fontinalis | reverse complement strand
CATGGCTGACTTGTCACTCTAGTTCTAATGGACAAACAATCCCCCTCTGTAATATACAGTTTACCGCCTCACTCCTAACGTACCGCGGTGTATAGCCTACAATAAACGATCATGACAGACAGCATACGTAACATGTTCATATATTGTCACACATGATACCCCTCTGAACGACTTTGACACAATAACAGCAAAACAACATGTGTTAGGGAGTTCTAATGGACAAACAATCCCCCTCTGTAATATACAGTTTACCGCCTCACTCCTAACGTACCGCGGTGTATAGCCTACAATAAACGATCATGACAGACAGCACTCACGATCAAAAAATTTTTTTTTTTTTAAGGACAGTCTGCTAATGAATCGCCCTACTTCACATGCTCCCTGACCTATGTTCCTATACATCTCTAGGAAGCAAGCTAAAAAGTAATGCAGGCTGAACAGGACCTAATCCATGCTGGTTTGTAAAGCAGCGTGTAGGCTAAGTCACCCTTTGAGATAGCCCGAAGGAAGACTCCGCGTCGACACTGGGACCTAACGCCGTTGTTTATATTTTCATTTCCGCTATAGGTTAGCTGCTCCTTTAAGCATCCGGTACGGTTAATTAATTAGATTCGAGATACATGCATCTCCCTAGCGCCATTATTCGCACCGCATCAATCTTCGCCGCGAGGGAACGGAATGGCACGAGCAGGACAGGACCGGTGCACAGGGAGAATGAGAACCGCTCTGAGCCCAGAGACATACCGTCAAAACAAGAACCAGCTGGCATTTCTCTCTGCCTCCCTACTTATGTAATATAATATGTAAAGCTAGTGGACCGTGTCCTCTTTCTCCGAAACGTGTCTCTTCTCCGCTGAAAGCGTAACAACAGCTGCCCTTGTCGTTGCACAGACGGGGATGTCAACACCGCAAGATGGTCCGCATAGCGAGCGTCCTGGGTTTGATGATGTTCAGTGTCGCTCTGCTCATACTCTCATTGATCAGCTACGTGTCAATAAAAAAAGATTTTCTCTTCATGACACCCAAATATGCAAATTCAGGTGGGCCTCGGATGTATATGTTCCATGCGGGATTTCGGTAAGTTATGCAATATTTCGTAATATAAATGCGTAGGGTAACTAGTACATGTGGGTGTAGCCTATTGATCTGTGCATGATTTGACAGCTACATTCTTCGTACCTGTATAACTGTCTTTATTATCATGCAGCCTGTAAAAGGTACATTTTTATTAAGAGAATAGCAGTTTGGGGGGGAGACTGATTCTCAAAGCAGAGGTTTTCATATTAGGGAGGTTTATGTCGTAGATAGCTAGTAGACTACACCACAAACCGGAAAGGGCCTGCACTGGTCACAGTAGAAATCTAACGCCTCTGTCGGTTCTCTCATCATAATCTAAGGTTATAGAAATAATCAACACATCCACATTTCCCACGATTATTAATTTAGTGAATTACAGACTGTCCGTTTTTTTTTTTTTCACCTGATATCAAGTCGAAATCTCAGTCGAATGAATGAATAGTCTAACCTACAACAACAATCCTGCCCACCCGTCGAAAATATAGCATGATTTAATCCCCGGTTCGTCAGGAAGAAGAAGCGCAACGCATGTTCTCTGTCTCGTACTGATGTTAGCACTGGCTGGTTGCTATTCTCTAGCTCGAGGGAGCTGTCCTTGGTTCTGATTTACAAGTGGCGGTAGATTCATTTCCACCCTGTAATCATTCCTTCCTCTGTTGCAGGAAGCCAAGGTTATGTAGGGAAGGAGGGAGCCATTTTGCAGCAATGAGAAATTCACTTCAGGGGACATATATCTAGCCATTCCACCCAGTAACCCCCCCCCCCCCCCTCACCATATTTTGTCCTGTTTTATTCTTGTTTTGATAATAATTAGGCTACTATGAAGGGAATCCTCAACATTAATGATTTGGCTACAGTTCCTATATGTATAGTACAAGTCAAACGTTTGGACACACCTACTCATTCAAGGGTTTTCTTTATTTTTTTACTCTTTTCTACATTGTAGAATAATAGTGAAGACATCAACACTATGAAATAACACACATGGAATCATGTAGTAACAAACAAAAAAGGTTTAAATAAATATTTTACATTCTTCAAAGTAGCCGTCCTTTGCCTTGATGACAGCTTTGCACATGCTTGGAATTCTCTCAACCAGCTTCACCTGGAATGCTTTTCCAACAGTGTTGAATGAGTTCCCACATATGCTGAGAACTTGTTAGCTGCTTTTCCTTCACTCTGCGGTCCAACTCATCCCAAACTATCTCAATTGGGTTGAGGTCGGGTGATTGTGTAGGCCAGGTCATCTGATGCAGCACTCCATCACTCTCCTTCTTGATCAAATAGCCCTTACACAGCCTGGAGGTGTGTTGGGTCATTGTCCTGTTGAAAAACAAATGATAGTCCCACTAAGCGCAAACCAGATGGGATGGCGTATCGCTGCAGAATTCTGTGGTAGCCATGCAGGTTAAGTGTGCCTTGAATTCTAAATAAATCACTGACAGTGTCACCAGCAAAGTACCCCCACACCTCCTCCTCCATGCTTCACGGTGGGAACCACACATGTGGAGATCATCCGTTCACCTACTCTCACAAAGACACAGCGGTGACAGATCCCAACCGGTCTAATGTCCATTGCTCGTGTTTCTTGGCCCAAGCAAGTCTCTTCTTATTATTAGTAGTGGTTTCTTTGCAGCAATTCGACCATGAAGGCCTGATTCACACAGTCTCCTCTGAACAGTTGATGTTGAGATGTGTCTTGAACTCTGTGAAACATTTATTTGGGCTGCAATTTCTGAGGCTCTTTGCTTATTTGAGCTGTTATTGCCACAATATGGACTTGTTCTTTTACCAAATAGGGCTATCTTCTGTATACCACCCCTACCTTGTCACAACACAACTGATTGGCTCAAATGCATTAAGAAGGAAATAAATTCCACAAAATAACTTTTAAGAAGGAACACCTGTTAATTGAAATGCATTCCAAGTGACTACCTCATGAAGCTGGTTGAGAGAATGCCAAGAGTGTGCAAAGCTGTCATCAAGGAAAAGGGTGGCTAATTTGAAGAATCTCAAATATAAAATATATTTTAATTTGTTTAACACTTTTTTTGGTTACTACATGATTCCATATGTGTTATTTCATGGTGTTGGATGTCTTCACTATTATTCTACAATGTAGAAAATAGTAAAAATAAAGAAAAACCTTTGAATGAGTAGGTGTGTCCAAACTTTTGACTGGTACTAAATAAATTATATGGAGTGCATCCTAAATGGCATTCTATTCCCTACATAGTGCACTACTAAGGACCCGATCCTTATAGGGAATATGGTTCCATTTGGAACACACTCATACTGTATATTTAAAAGTACTCCACCCACCACAATCATAACATCATCATAACACTCAATGTTTTATCCCGACAGCCACGGTCCAATCCCTTCACAAGTACGATACCATCAGGACGTCATGCAACCAATTGACATCAGGTGGCCTAATGGTTAAACAAAAGTTAATTATAGACTGCCAGTGTAGGCTACACTGTGTGTGCCCCTCATCTGGCACCCTATTCCCTATGTAGTGCACTACTTTTGACCAGAGCCCCCATAGGGAATAGGGTGCCAGTTAGGACACAACCAGGCAGTGCATGATGCTATCGTCCCGTAAAACTAATAATGGCAATGCTTGCTAGCTATCTAGCCTACATGCTAATGCTATTGCTAGCCTTGTTACCTGTTGCCCAGTCAACAGGTCAGTTAGAGGAGCAGACAGCAGGCATCATATCCTTTTCACACTACTGACCCAAACCAAGCCGTCCTGTACTGGGCAAGCCAGCACAGTACGGTTTCGAGTTGGCACCATTGTGTGAATCGGGTAATAATGTCCCATTGCATGAGTCTAATAATAACACTGCAATGAAATAGAATGACAGCTAGCTACCGCTTTAAAATGGGAAGCATAACAATGGCACTATAGCTCTTTACAGAGCTTGTTAATTACTTTATTAGGAAATAGAGTGACAGAAGTTGTGGAACAAGGAGAGGAGGAGGGTGAAGGAGAGGAGGGTGGGGAGGGTGAAGGAGAGGAGGGTGGGGAGGGTGAAGGGGAGGAGGGTGGATGAGAGGAGAGGAGGGTGGAGGAGAGGAAAGGAGGGTGTAGGAGAGGAGGAAGGTGGGGGAGAAAGATAGGAGAGGAGAGAAGGATGGTGAGGGTGGAGGACAGGAGAGGAGAGGAGGATGGAGGAAAGGAGCAGGATGGTGAGGGTGAGGAGAAGAGGATGGTGGAGAGGAGGATGGTGATGAGGGTGGAAGAGAGGAGAGGAGGGTGGAGGAAAGGAGCAGGATGGTGATGAGGGTGGTGGAGAGGAGGATGGTGATGAGGGTGGAGGAGAGGAGGATGGTGGAGAGGAGCAGGATGGTGAGGGTGAGGAGAAGAGGATGGTGGAGAGGAGGATGGTGATGAGGGTGGAAGAGAGGAGAGGAGGGTGGAGGAAAGGAGCAGGATGGTGAGGGTGGAGGAGAGGAGGATGGTGGAGAGGAGGATGGTGATGAGGGTGGAGGAGAGGAGGGTGGTGGAGAGGAGGATGGTGATGAGGGTGGAGGAGAGGAGGATGGTGATGAGGGTGAAGGAGAGGAGGATGGTGGAGGAGGATGGTGATGAGGGTGGAAGAGAGGAGAGGAGGGTGGAGGAGAGGAGGATGGTGATGAGGGTGGAGGAGAGGAGAGGAGACTGGAGGAGAGGAGGAGGATGGTGAGGGTGGAGGAAAGGAGGATGGTGGAGAGGAGGATGGGAATGAGGGTGGAGGAGAGGAGGATGGTGATGAGGGTGGAGGAGAGGAGGATGGTGGAGAGGAGGATGGTGATGAGGGTGGAGGAGAGGAGGATGGTGATGAGGGTGGAGGAGAGGAGGATGGTGATGAGGGTGGAAGAGAGGAGAAGAGGGTAGAGGAGAGGAGGATGGTGATGAGGGTGGAGGAGAGGAGAGGAGGGTGGAGGAGAGGAGGATGGTGATGAGGGTGGAGGAGAGGAGAGGAGTCTGGAGGAGAGGAGGAGGATGGTGAGGGTGGAGGAAAGGAGGATGGTGGAGAGGAGGATGGTAATGAGGGTGGAAGAGAGGAGAAGAGGGTAGAGGAGAGGAGGATGGTGATGAGGGTGGAGGAGAGGAGGATGGGAATGAGGGTGGAGGAGAGGAGGATGGTGGAGAGGAGGATGATGATGAGGGTGGAGGAGAGGAGGATGGTGATGAGGGTGGAGGAGAGGAGACTGGAGGAGAGGAGGAGGATGGTGAGGGTGGAGGAGAGGAGGATGGTGGAGAGGAGGGTGGTGATGAGGGTGGAGGAGAGGAGGATGGTGATGAGGGTGGAAGAGAGGAGAAGAGGGTAGAGGAGAGGAGGATGGTGATGAGGGTGGAAGAGAGGATAGGAGGGTGGAGGAGAGGAGGATGGTGATGAGGGTGGAAGAGAGGAGAGGAGACTGGAGGAGAGGAGGAGGATGGTGAGGCTAGAGGAGAGGAGACTAGAGGAGAGGAGGATGGTGTAGGCTTGAAAACCCAACCCTAGGCAACAATGATTAGGATCTGGTTTCAGTTATGGACTCTTTGGAGAATCTACGTCCCTACTTTATCCGCTTAAATAAAATATAAATTAGTAGCTAGCAAGATTTTTAATGAGTGCATTTCGCAAGTGGCTATTTTGCGTCAACTAACTTTACTTAAACAGGCGGTAGGTAAACCAGTGGTTAGAGTGTAGAGGTGGCAGCGTAGCCTAGTGGTTAGAGTGTAGAGGCGGTAGGTAGCCCAGTGGTTAGAGTGTTGGGCCAGTAACCGGAAAGGTTGCTAGATCGAATCCCCGAGCTGGTTGTTCAAATGTGTCGTTCTGCCCCTGAACAAGGCAGTTAACCCACTGTTCCTAGGCTATCATTGTAAATAAGAATTTGTTCTTAACTGACTTGCCGAGTTAAATAAAGGTTTAAAAAAAACACTGCAAAGGTTTTGAAATGCAACGTACTGGCAGCTCTGCCTCGTGATTGGTTGAAGACAGACAACTATTTTTTTCCCTTATAATTTTTTTTCTTCCCTTATCGAAGTTGCCAAAAGAGTCTGTCATTGAAACTAGAACCTTGTCACTGTTGCCTAGGAGGGTGGAGGAGAGGAGGGTGGAGGAGAGGAGAGGAGGGTGGAGGAGAAGAGGGTGGAGGAGAGGAGAGGAGGGTGGCGGAGAGGAGGGTGGAGGAGAGGAGGGTGGCGGAGAGGAGGGTGGAGGAGAGGAGAGGAGGGTGACGGAGAGGAGGGTGGAGGAGAGGGTGTTGGACGCTGATCAGGCCCTGCTTCTACTAGCTTCCCGCCTATCAGTAACATCAGAACCAACTGAGCCGGCCTCCCTTCCCTCTCTAATGGACACAACACACTGTTTCTGTGGTTGTCTCTGTCAAAAAAGGAGGTTGGTTCTTCTTACACTTAGTAAACAAACTACAGAATATTCCTTTTGCAAAACAGAAAACAAATATTCCTTTCGCAATTTTTTCTGTCTTTTTTTTTCTTCTGTCTTGGAGATGCAGTAGCATGGCAAAAATAGACAACTTACGGAGAGACACTAACATTTTGGTCCAAGCCTTCTCTAGTGTGTCTCAATGTCTCTGTACAACAGGTCTCAGCTGGCCATGAAGTACCTGGACCCGGCCTTCACCCCTCTGACCAAGGCCCTGAACGAGGGCCTGCAGGAAAACGCCTCCAAATGGCGCTATAACAGGACAGCATTCACAGAACAGAGGTGAAATAGTCTATAGGATACATCTGGGTGCTGTTCAGTAAGCACTAACGTTGCAAAACTTTTACAACAAAAAAATAATGTTGTTATTGGACACATTCAGGTTGTACCCTCCCCGTTTCAAAATGCTTTGTGCCTAATGAACATGACCCAGGCCAGGCATAGTCTCTGGTTACAGCCTTAATAGTAAAATATTAGTAGCTGGTTTGGTACTGATTTTGGTGCTAAGAATATTTAAACCAGATACTAAGCTGAGTTCAAATGCATACGTATTCAAGTATTTGTATTTTAAAGACTTATTTTCTGTGTATTTGAATGATTTCAAATAATGTAGCTGAATCAACTAATCGTATTTTGGGTATTTGAAAGTATTTTCAAATAATACTAGGCTATTTGAAAGTATTTTCCATATACATTTTAAATATCCTCAGGGCCAAACATACCTGGGTTCAAATTCATGGAGTATTTAAATATTTTGTATTTGAAAAAACACCCTGTGTATTTGGGTATTTTCAAATACATGCCAATACTTTCCAAATGTATTTCAAAATACATTCTAATATTTTTTTCCCAAATGCTTACTGCGAAATGTGGAAAGTAATTTAAATACTTCAAAGAGTATTTGAACCCATGGCTGCTAATTTATGGGGTGTATATTTACAATATTTACAATAAGGAAAGCATCCCATTTGGCACCCTATTCCCCATATAGTGCACTACTTTTGACCAGAGCCCTATAGAACCCTATTCCCTATATAGTGCACTACTTTTGACCAGAACCCTATAGAACCCTATTCCCTATATAGTGCACTACTTTTGACCAGAGCCCTATAGAACCCTATTCCCTATATAGTGCACTACTTTTGACCAGCACCCTATAGAACCCTATTCCCTATATAGTGCACTACTTTTGACCAGAGCTCTATAGAACCCTATTCCCTATATATAAGTGCACTACTTTTGACCAGAGCCCTATAGAACCCTATTCCATATAGTGCACTACTTTTGACCAGAGCCCTATAGAACCCTATTCCCTATATATAAGTGCACTACTTTTGACCAGAGCCCTATAGAACCCTATTCCATATAGTGCACTACTTTTGACCAGAGCCCTATAGAACCCTATTCCCTATATATAAGTGCACTACTTTTGACCAGAGCCCTATAGAACCCTATTCCCTGTACAGTGCACTACTTTTGACCAGGGCCCTATCGGCCTTGAATAGGAAATAGGGTTCCATTTGGAATGCACCCTAACATTTCCCCCCACCTGTCTGATCTCCCCATCTCTTCCAGAAAAGAGATCTCTCAACACATCGACATCGCCCACAACTTCACCCTGACCCGGAGCAGCGTGCGCGTGGGTCAGCTGATGCACTATGACTACTCTAGCCACAAGTACGTCTTCTCTATCGGAGAGAACTTCAAGTCCCTGCTTCCCGAGGCCTCCCCCATCGTCAACAAGCACTACAATGTGTGTGCCGTGGTGGGCAACAGCGGCATTCTCACAGGGAGTCGCTGCGGTCCCGAGATCGAGAAGTTCGACTTCGTCTTCCGCTGCAACTTCGCTCCCACCGAGATCTTCCGTCGGGATGTGGGGCGGAGGACGAACCTCACGACCTTTAACCCCAGCATTCTGGAGAAGTACTATAACAACCTGCTGACCATCCAAGACAGGAACAACTTCTTCCTGAGTCTGAAGAAGCTGGACAGGGCCATACTCTGGATCCCTGCTTTCTTCTTCCATACCTCGGCCACGGTGACCAGGACACTGGTCGACTTCTTCGTGGAGCACAGAGGACAGCTGAAGGTTCAGCTGGCGTGGCCGGGCAACATCATGCAGTACGTCAACAGGTAACATGTTTCACTGCTCACAAGTTACATAGAATCACAACTGGACACACCCAAAATAGTATTGGGACACACCTAAAACAGCATTGGACAGAGAGATCTGTCTGTGAATGGGTCTGGAACAGAGAGAGATCTGTCTGTGAATGGGTCTGGAACAGAGAGAGATCTGTCTGTGAATGGGTCTGGAACAGAGAGAGATCTGTCTGTGAATGGGTCTGGAACAGAGAGAGATCTGTCTGTGAATGGGTCTGGAACAGAGAGAGATCTGTCTGTGAATGGGTCTGGAACAGAGAGAGATCTGTCTGTGAATGGGTCTGGAACAGAGAGAGATCTGTCTGTGAATGGGTCTGGAACAGATAGAGATCTGTCTGTGAATGGGTCTGGAACAGAGAGAGATCTGTCTGTGAATGGGTTTGGAACAGAGAGAGATCTGTCTGTGAATGGGTCTGGAACAGAGAGAGATCTGTCTGTGAATGGGTCTGGAACAGATAGAGATCTGTCTGTGAATGGGTTTGGAACAGAGAGAGATCTCTCTGTGAATGGGTCTGGAACAGAGAGAGATCTCTCTGTAAATTGTGTCTGAGTTTAATTTCAGAAGAGACTGGGGGTGCATCCCAGATGGCACCCTATTCCCTAAGTAGTGCACTACTTTTGACCAGAGCCCTATAGGCCCTACGTGCCCTTGTCAACAGTAGTGTACCACGTAGGGAATAGGGTGCCATTTGGGATCCGTGCTGGTTGTGCTGTAATCTCCCTCAATCCCATTAAAGTAACCTGCTCGGATAGGATTAGTCCGTTTAAGAGGCTCAGTCTGCCTTAAAACACCTTAACTGTCTGTTGTGTCCGTTGTTAAGGAACCAGTTGTATTTTCCTTCCAGGAGGGAATGGGATGAAGCATCAGTGGTTTAAATTAGTTTTCTACTTAAATCTGGAGCAATTACAGATAAACACATAAACACACACACATAAACACATAAACACATAAACACATAAACACACGCACGCACGCACGCACGCACTCACACACACACACACACACACACACACACACACACACACACACACACACACACACACATACATACATACATACATACACATATAAACACACATAAACACACAAACACACACATAAACACACACACTTAAACACACATAAACACACATAAACACACACACTTAAAAACACATAAACACACTTAAACACACACACTTAAACACACATAAACACACTTAAACACACATAAACACACATAAACACACATAAACACACACACATAAACACACATAAACACACAAACACACACACTTAAACACACTTAAACACACATAAACACACATAAACACACATAAACACACACACTTAAACACACATAAACACACATAAACACACATAAACACACATAAACACACTTAAACACACTTAAACACACATAAACACACATAAACACACATAAACACACACACTTAAACACACATAAACACACATAAACACACATAAACACACACACATAAACACACATAAACACACATAAACACACTTAAACACACATAAACACACACACGTTGTCATGGCTTCACCGATGTTATCGCTCCGCCCTGTTTTCCTAACCATCCTATTACCATGCCTCCTTCTCCTCCTTCTTCTTCTCCTCCTCCCTCTGTGTGTTTATGTGTAACCATTCTAACAGTAACCATTCTAACAGTATCCATTCTAACAGTAACCATTCTAACAGTATCCATTCTAACCGTATCCATTCTAACAGTAACCATTCTAACCGTATCCATTCTAACAGTAACCATTCTAACAGCATCCATTCTAACAGTATCCATTCTAACAGTATCCATTCTAACCGTATCCATTCTAACAGTAACCATTCTAACAGTATCCATTCTAATAGTACCCATTCTAACAGTATCCATTCTAACAGTATCCATTACTACAGTATCCATTCTAACAGTATCCATTCTAACAGTATCCATTCTAACAGTATCCATTCTAACAGTATCCATTCTAACCGTATCCATTCTAACAGTATCCATTCTAACAGTAACCATTCTAACAGTATCCATTCTAACAGTATCCATTCTAACAGTAACCATTTTAACAGTATCCATTCTAACAGCAACCATTCTAACAGTATCTATTCTAACAGTAACCATTCTAACAGTATCCATTCTAACAGTATCCATTCTAACAGCAACCATTCTAACAGTATCCATTCTAACAGAAACCATTCTAACAGTATCCATTCTAACCGTATCCATTCTAACAGTATCCATTCTAACCGTATCCATTCTAACAGTATCCATTCTAACAGTAACCATTCTAACAGTATCCATTCTAACCGTATCCATTCTAACAGTATCCATTCTAACAGTAACCATTCTAACAGTATCCATTCTAACAGTATCCATTCTAACAGTATCCATTCTAACAGTATCCATACTAACAGTATCCATTCTAACAGTAACCATTCTAACAGTATCCATTCTAACAGTATCCATTCTAACAGTAACCATTCTAACAGTAACCATTCTAACAGTATCCATTCTAACAGTATCCATTCTAACAGTATCCGTTCTAACAGTATCCATTCTAACAGTATCCATTCTAACAGTATCCATTCTAACCCTGTCTGTTCTGTTGGTCTGTACTGCAGATACTGGAAGACCAAGCAGCTGTCACCGAAGCGTCTGAGCACGGGGATCCTCATGTACACTCTGGCCTCGTCCATGTGTGAGGAGATCCACCTGTACGGCTTCTGGCCCTTTGGCTGGGACCCCAACACGGGCAAGGAGCTGCCCTATCACTATTACGACAAGAAGGGTACCAAGTTCACCACCAAGTGGCAGGAGTCCCACCAGCTGCCAGCAGAGTTCAAACTGCTCTATAGGATGCACACAGAGGGACTTATCAAACTAACGCTCTCACATTGTGCCTAGACTTGACTGGACTGGACCGAACCAGACTGGACCTGGACTGGACTGGACCGGACCGTCCTGTACCAGACCGTCCTGGACCTGACTGGACTGGACCTGACTGGACTGGATCGAACCAGACTGGACCGGACCGACCTGACTGGACTGGACCGAACCAGACTTGACCGGACCGACCTGACTGGACTGGACCGAACCAGACCGGACCAAACCGACCTGGACTGGACCGAACCAGACCGGACCAGACTGGACCGAACCAGACCGGACCAGACCAACCTAGACTGGACCGAACCAGACCGGACCAGACCAGACTGGACCGAACCAGACCGGACCAGACTAGCATGGACTAGATCAGACTAAAGGTTTTCTGATTGTAAACTGGTTTTCTGGTTAGGAAGGTGCTATATAACCAGATTACAACCCACTGGTGTCTGTTACTGTACAACCAAGTGTAAAGGTAACGTCTGTTTCATGACAACATCAATACATATTTGGGGTTGTTGTCTGGTTAGATAGACTTATTTTCCCGTTGATTAGGGGAAAAAAGGGTTCCCAAAGGGTTCTTCGGCTGTCCCAGTAGGATAACCCTTTTTGGTTCCAGGTACCTGGGTTCTACCTGCAACCCCCAAAAAAAGGGTTTTTAAGTAAGTATTTCACGGTAAGGTCTACAACCTGTTGTATTTGGCGCATGTGACAAATAAAGTTTGATTTGAGTTTTCCTATGGCGGCTGCTGAAGAACCCTTTTGGTTCTAAATAACACCTTTTTTTCCCCCGAAGTGTACGACCTGACCATGACGTCATAAAATATGTCATTGTGATGTCATTGCAACCACTTTTGCCCGCTGCGATCAGTGCGTGAGAGCAATAGGCACTAGCCCCTGTGCTATCTGATCCAAGATGGCTGCCCAAGATGGCTGCCCATGCTGCCATGTTGCTGCCTGCTAGTGCTACGCTTTGATACAGATTAACTACAGCAGATTAACTACAGCAGATAAACTACAAGACAGTAATATCAGCCTATATCTTTATAACCTGAGCTCATCATTCTTTATCAGAGCTATGGTTAAATTATGGCACAATAGAAACAAAAGAAATAGAAACTACAGAAATTCCTGTATTTATGTTATACGTGTGCAGGGGCCAGCTGGTTATATTTATACAAAATGGTTATGGTGATTATTCAGTTTTTTTTATTATTCTGGATATCTATCCTGAAATAGAACTACACAGATATCTATCCTGAAATAGAACTTCCCAGATATATATCCTGACATAGAACTTCCCAGATATATATCCTGACATAGAACTTCCCAGATATCTATCCTGACATAGAACTTCCCAGATATCTATCCTGAAATAGAACTTCCCAGATATCTATCCTGACATAGAACTTCCCAGATATCTATCCTGACATAGAACTTCCCAGATATCTATCCTGACATAGAACTTCCCAGATATCTATCCTGACATAGAACTTCCCAGATATCTATCCTGACATAGAACTTCCCAGATATCTATCCTGACATAGAACTTCCCAGATATCTATCCTGACATAGAACTTCCCTGATATCTATCCTGAAATAGAACTTCTACAAAGGGGATTTCCATTCAAGTCAACGGGTCTGTGATGGGATTTCTATCTTTATCCATGCTCGTTCCAGGGCTCTGTGTATGTAGTGTCTTGGTGGGAAGGATTGGGAATGGGGTCTTCTGTTTTGAGATGGATTGTAGATGGGGTCTTCTGTTTTGAGATGGATTGTAGATGGGGTCTTCTGTTTTCAGATGGATTGTAGATGGGGTCTTCTGTTTTCAGATGGATTGTAGATGGGGTCTTCTGTTTTGAGATGGATTGTAGATGGGGTCTTCTGTTTTCAGATGGATTGTAGATGGGGTCTTCTGTTTTCAGATGGATTGTAGATGGGGTCTTCTGTTTTCAGATGGATTGTAGATGGGGTCTTCTGTTTTGAGATGGATTGGGCTGGTTAATGTGGCATAACCAGGCTGGGATGGTGTGGGGTGAGACTGGTTCTAAGAGGATACTGTGTACTGTTCATTCAAATTCTGAGTTATTATATTATACAAATGAGACAAACTAATTGTTGTTGAACAAACACAACTATTTTTGTAACCTAAACTAATTTCAAAGTGCTATTTTTCTTCTGGTCTTACAGAGTTGACATTTGTTTTGTCCTTGTTGAAAGTTACTTGTTCCTTATCTGTGGATGAATTACTTACATGAATAATCAGATATTGTATGTGTATTTATATACTGTACATATCTATGATACTTGTTTATTTCAATATATCGTTATGTCAACTTGAAATAATGACATAGAAATGAATGATGTAACGAATTTGCCAATTTTATTGGAGGATATTGGGCAGGTTGTTTTTTGTATGTTGTTTCCTCGATGCCAATGATGATTTTTTGTTTTTATCATGTTACCATTTTTTAATTATGACATAATTTACTCTTTGACTTGCTTACAGATCGATCAATTCTTACAGCCTTGGAATAATGCTATTAATATTGCCAGCATGGGAATGTTTTCTGTTAATACTCAAAGCTCCTGCAAAGCTACACAAAATAGCACAAAGCTACAAGACATTTGATATATCCTGAGACACAGAGAGCCATTAACATTTTTTTTAAAACTTTATTTAACTAGGGCAAGTCAGTTAACAACAAATTGTTATTTACAATGACGGCCTACCGGGGAACAGTGGGTTAACTGCTTTGTTCAAGGACAGAACAACAGATTTTTTTACCTTGTCAGCTCGGGGATTTGATCTAGCAAACCTTTCGGTTACTGACCCAACGCTCTAACCACTAGGCCAACTTAAGGCCGAATCGCTGAAGAATTGTAATTTTATAAGGAAAATTGTTAGCATCATCTATAAATTGGATGTATGTCAACAACATGGTTACTGTAATGTCATCTTATTGTGCACCAAAGAGTACATAGATTAGATTTATTGCAAAACAGCCTTAACAAGCTAATGGAAACTCCTCCATCATAGTAGCTTGGGAATTCTTATATAGCTGCAATGCTACAATACAGCTACAATGCTACAATACAGCTACAATGCTACAATACAGCTACAATGCTACAATTCAGCTACAATGCTACAATACAGCTACAATGTTACAATTTAGCTACAATGCTACAATACAGCTACAATGCTACAATTCAGCTACAATGCTACAATACAGCTACAATGCTACAATACAGCCACAATGCTACAATACAGCTACAAAGTCATTTTGTATTTGAACCAACAACAAGAGTTATAGCCTCTGAAATGAATGAAAAAGTAGTATTATGTAAAGTATTTCAAGTATAATAAAGTATAATAAAAGTAGTATTATCTATCTGTAGAACAAGACTACTACAGTACAGTAAAGGTATTGGTCCAGACTAGACAGGCTCAGACAAGGTCAGACAAGGTCAGACAGGCTCAGACAGGCTCAGACAAGGTCAGACAGGCTCAGACAAGGTCAGGCAGGCTCAGACAAGGTCAGACAGGCTCAGACAAGGTCAGACAAGGTCAGACAGGCTCAGACAAGGTCAGACAGGCTCAGACAAGGTCAGGCAGGCTCAGACAGGCTCAGACAGGCTCAGACAGGCTCAGACAAGGTCAGACAGGCTCAGACAAGGTCAGACAGGCTCAGACAAGGTCAGACAGGCTCAGACAAGGTCAGACAGGCTCAGACAGGCTAGACAGGCTCAGACAGGCTCAGACAAGGTCAGACAGGCTCAGACAGGCTCAGACAAGGTCAGACCGGCTCAGACAGGCTAGACAGGCTCAGACAAGGTCAGACAGGCTCAGACAAGGTCAGACAGGCTCAGACAGGCTCAGTATTGTTTTAAATTGACCTCACACATACAATACAGAGCATAACATAAGGCCCCCTCTCTCTCTCTCTCTCTCTCTCTCTCTCTCTCTCTCTCTCTCTCAAAATTCTAATTCAAATTCAAGCTGCTTTATTGGTGTGGAAAACATTGCGTCAATATTGCCAAAGCAACAACATATACAATATACATTGTAATAAATGTATGAATAATAATAATATAAAACTCTCTCTCTCTGTCTCTGTCTGTCTCTCTCCCTCTCTTTCTCTCTCCCTCTCTTTCTCTCTGTCTCTCTCTCTTTCTCTCCCTCTCTATGTCTCTCTCTCCTCTCTCTCTCTCTCTCTCTCTCTCTCTCTCTCTCTCTCTCTCTCTCTCTCTCTCTCCCCCTCTCTCTCCTCTCTCTGTCTCTCTCTGTCTCTCTCTCCTCTCTCCCTCTCTCCCTTTCTCTCTCTTTCTATCTCTCTCTCTGTCTCTCTCTTTCTATCTCTCTCTCCTCTCTCTCTCTCCCTCTCTCTCTCTATGTCTCTCTCTCTCTTTCTCTCTCTTTCTCTCTCCCTCTCTCTCTATGTCTCTCTCTCTCTTTCTCTCTCTCTCCTTTCGATCTCCTCTGTCTTTCTCTCTCTCTCTGTTTCTCTCTCTCTCTGTTTATTCACCCCCTCTGACTCTCACCACATGGCTCCTGTCCACAGTCCAATACACACAATCATTAAAGGCTGCTTCATTGACTTTCTTTTGGAATCAATTATTTTATATTCTGTCTGTCTTCCAGCCCTTGACTGAAGAGCTTTAAGGCTTTCCAAAGCTCACGGGTCATGAAGTCCTTCTTTTCTACTCTCTCATCTTCTTCTATGGTTGTCTGCAATGACCCTTTATTCTCCTCCCTGAAAGGAAATGGATCAGACCTATATCATATAGCAAAAGGCCTCTATGGAAATCCCATATGAGTGCCGTTGGTGTCATTATAACATGTTAGATCAATTAGCTGCTTTTTCTGGTTTATTCTCAAACCCACGTGGCCGGTTTATTTTACAAGAGGGTCATGAACTGTACAAGCCAATGTTTGTGTATTTCTCCCTGTTACTTGAGAATGATAGCACTTGATGACAGTCATAGATTGTAAAATCATGTGTACATTTTGTGTGTGTGTGTGTGTGTGTGTGTGTGTGTGTGTGTGTGTGTGTGTGTGTGTGTGTGTGTGTGCGTGCGTGCGTGCGTGCGTGCGTGCGTGCGTGCGTGTGTGTAAATCATTGAAATGTTTCTCAGTGTCTTACTAAGTACATCTCAGTCACAACATTTCCCCTTTTGTGATCAGTTTCCACGTCTGTTTCAATATTTGATTAAATAAGAGTTCCTTTATTTATTTTTTAACAAAACAATGTGTGCATATCATGTGTGTTTGGATGTTTGAATGAGCATATGACTTGGTGGCGGAGGTATACATGATTTACGTGTATGTTTATGACTCCTTTAACGCTATGGGATACAGAGGAATCACAACCTAGCCTATAGAAACAACTGAATGATCATATACTGAATGTGATTGGTCTGGATGATGTGTCCGTCAGGAGAAGGTATCCTCCTGTCCTCCAGTCTTGTGAATGTAAAAACACACCGTTGTGTCTCACACCAGGAATACTCTGACTATTGTGACAAATACACTTCAAGTTTATCAATAAAAGTGCCGTTTCTTTACATGTACGTGTCTATTAGACGTTTAATAGAAGTTTAATGATGATTTATGATGTTGGACCCCTCAAATAATCATAATATACTGTACATACAAGAGTTATTGTAAATATTATACTTAAAATTACACCAAAAATATACATACAGGAGGTACTGTAAATATTATACTTAAAATCACACCACAAATATACATACAGGAGGTACTGTAAATATTATACTTAAAATTACACCACAAATATACATACAGGAGGTACTGTAAATATTATACTTAAAATTACACCACAAATATACATGCAGGAGGTACTGTAAATATTATATTTAAAATTACACCACAAATATACATACAGGAGGTACTGTAAATATTATATTTAAAAATACACCACAAATATACATACAGGAGGTACTGTAAATATTATACTTAAAATTACACCACAAATATACATACAGGAGGAACTGTAAATATTATACTTAAAATTACACCACAAATATACATACAGGAGGAACTGTAAATATTATACTTAAAATTATACCACAAATATACATACAGGAGGTACTGTAAATATTATACTTAAAATTACACCACAAATATACATACAGGAGGTACTGTAAATATTATACTTAAAATTACACCACAAATATACATGCAGGAGGTACTGTAAATATTATATTTAAAAATACACCACAAATATACATACAGGAGGTACTGTAAATATTATACTTAAAATTACACCACAAATATACATACAGGAGGAACTGTAAATATTATACTTAAAATTACACCACAAATATACATACAGGAGGAACTGTAAATATTATACTTAAAATTATACCACAAATATACATACAGGAAGTACTGTAAATATTATACTTAAAATTATACCACAAATATACATACAGGAGGTACTGTAAATATTATACTTAAAATTACACCACAAATATACATACAGGAGATATTGTAAATACTAGACTTAATCTAATAATTTCACAAATATTAGGCAAATGTAGCAATTCAAATGTTAGTAGAAATTGACTCTCTAATGGAAAGACTTTTTATAATATTATTATAGAGTGTCCTTTTCACAGCTGATCAGTCGTATGTGTTGTGGTGAAACTGGAGCCCCCCTTTATATTGAACCTCTATTTAACTAGGCCTTAAACCCCCCAGCCTGCCATGACACACACACACACATACACACACACCACACATACACGCACACCACACACACACACACACTCCCACCACACATACACTCACTCACACACTCACACCACGCACGCACGCACGCACACACAAACACACACACACTCACACCACGCACACACACACACACGAAGCAAGGCACACTCCCGTTCACATGCTCTGACTCCTCACCTTTGACCCCCCAGAGAGGTGAGGGGTTACAGGGGGACCAGGCTATGACGTAACATGAAGGGTTATTCAGCATTAATAACCAGCTACATAGAAAACAGAGCACACGGCATCTGGACACGCCTTCTCCTGTCTTAACATGACATCTGTAATATAACGTTAGTTCATAACACTCCAAACGTTGTCACGATCATGGTGATCTAATGAAAAGTAATTAGAGAATAAGCATGATTCACTATGAGATAAATAAAAAATAAAAACATTTATTTGACTGCATTGAACCAATTGAGTGAGTATCTCTGCTTGAGTCATTCCCTCCCCAGCAGGAGTCTGCTTGAGTCATTCCCTCCCCGGCAGGAGTCTGCTTGAGTCATTCCCTCCCCAGCAGGAGTCTGCTTGAGTCATTCCCTCCCCGGCAGGAGTCTGCTTGAATCATTCCCTCCCCGGCAGGAGTCTGCTTGAGTCATTCCCTCCCCAGCAGGAGTCTGCTTGAGTCATTCCCTCCCCAGCAGGAGTCTGCTTGAGTCATTCCCTCCCCGGCAGGAGTCTGCTTGAATCATTCCCTCCCCGGCAGGAGTCTGCTTGAGTCATTCCCTCCCCAGCAGGAGTCTGCTTGAGTCATTCCCTCCCCGGCAGGAGTCTGCTTGAGTCATTCCCTCCCCGGCAGGAGTCTGCTTGAGTCATTCCTTCCCCAGCAGGAGTCTGCTTGAGTCATTCCCTCCCCAGCAGGAGTCTGCTTGAGTCATTCCCTCCCCGGCAGGAGTCTGCTTGAATCATTCCCTCCCCAGCAGGAGTCTGCTTGAGTCATTCCCTCCCCGGCAGGAGTCTGCTTGAGTCATTCCCTCCCCGGCAGGAGTCTGCTTGAGTCATTCCTTCCCCAGCAGGAGTCTGCTTGAGTCATTCCCTCCCCAGCAGGAGTCTGCTCGAGTCATTCCCTCCACAGCAGGAGTCTGCTTGAATCATTCCCTCCCCAGCAGGAGTCTGCTTGAGTCATTCCCTCCCCAGCAGGAGTCTGCTTGAGTCATTCCCTCCCCAGCAGGAGTCTGCTTGAGTCAGTCCCTCCCCAGTATGAGTCTGCTTGAGTCATTCCCTCCCCAGCAGGAGTCTGCTTGAGTCATTCCCTCCCCAGCAGGAGTCTGCTTGAGTCATTCCCTCCCCAGCAGGAGTCTGCTTGAGTCATTCCCTCCCCAGCAGGAGTCTACTTGAATCATTCCCTCCCCAGCAGGAGTCTGCTTGAGTCATTCCCTCCCCAGCAGGAGTCTGCTTGAGTCATTCCCTCCCCAGCAGGAGTCTGCTTGAGTCATTCCTACCCCGGCAGGAGTCTGCTTGAGTCATTCCCTCCCCAGCAGGAGTCTGCTTGAGTCATTCCCTCCCCAGCAGGAGTCTGCTTGAGTCATTCCCTCCCCAGCAGGAGTCTGCTTGAATCATTCCCTCCCCAGCATGAGTCTGCTTGAGTCAGTCCCTCCCCAGCAGGAGTCTGCTTGAGTCATTCCCTCCCCAGTAGGAGTCTGCTTGAGTCAGTCCCTCCACAGCAGGAGTCTGCTTGAGTCATTCCCTCCCCAGCAGGAGTCGATTAGGACTCAGTCTCATAACATAAGCTACAAACCCTATTGTAATATGAATGTAACCTCAGTTTATACCCAGAGGCAGGAGAAAACCTGGTGAGTATCTGTTGCTGTTTGATGGAAAACATTATCCATCATTGCATTGTATTATATATTGTGTATATATGACACATATTAAAAAATATTACATACTACAATATTCTACTTTTACACTGGACCAGAATTACATTTTATATTTATATTAAAGTTATTTGCCAGACGCTCTAATCCAGAGCAACTTCCGGGTAGGACATTCATCTTAAGACGGCTCAGACAACCACATTACAGTCAGACAGCCACATTACAGTCAGACAACCACATTACAGTCAGACAACCACATTACAGTCAGACAACCACATTACAGTCAGACGGCTCAGACAACCACATTACAGTCAGACAACCACATTACAGTCAGACAACCACATTACAGTCAGACAACCACATTACAGTCAGATGGCTCAGACAACCACATTACAGTCAGACAACCACATTACAGTCAGACAGCTCAGACAACCACATCACAGTCAGACAACCACATTACAGTCAGACAGCTCAGACAACCACATTACAGTCAGACAACCACATTACAGTCAGATGGCTCAGACAACCACATTACAGTCAGACAGCTAAGACAACCACATTACAGTCAGACAACCACATTACAGTCAGACAACCACATTACAGTCAGACAGCTCAGACAACCACATTACAGTCAGACAACCACATTACAGTCAGATGGCTCAGACAACCACATTACAGTCAGACAGCTAAGACAACCACATTACAGTCAGACAACCACATTACAGTCAGACAACCACATTACAGTCAGACAACCACATTACAGTCAGACAACCACATTACAGTCAGACGGCTCAGACAACCACATTACAGTCAGACAACCACATTACAGTCAGACAGCTCAGACAACCACATTACAGTCAGACGGCTCAGACAACCACATTACAGTCAGACAACCACATTACAGTCAGACAACCACATTACAGTCAGACAACCACATTACAGTCAGACAACCACATTACAGTCAGACGGCTCAGACAACCACTTTACAGTCAGACAACCACATTACAGTCAGACAGCTCAGACAACCACATCACAGTCAGACAACCACATTACAGTCAGACAACCACATTACAGTCAGACAACCACATTACAGTCAGATAACCACATTACAGTCAGACGGCTCAGACAACCACATTACAGTCAGACAACCACATTACAGTCAGACAACCACATTACAGTCAGACGGCTCAGACAACCACATTACAGTCAGACAACCACATTACAGTCAGACAGCTCAGACAACCACATTACAGTCAGACAACCACATTACAGTCAGACAACCACATCACAGTCAGACAACCACATTACAGTCAGACGGCTCAGACAACCACATTACAGTCAGACGGCTCAGACAACCACATTACAGTCAGACGGCTCAGACAACCACATTACAGTCAGACGGCTCAGACAACCACATTACAGTCAGACAGCTCAGACAACCACATTACAGTCAGACAGCTCAGACAACCACATTACAGTCAGACGGCTCAGACAACCACATTACAGTCAGACGGCTCAGACAACCACATTACAGTCAGACAGCTCAGACAACCACATTACAGTCAGACAGCTCAGACAACCACATTACAGTCAGACAACCACATTACAGTCAGACGGCTCAGACAACCACATTACAGTCAGACGGCTCAGACAACCACATTACAGTCAGACAACCACATTACATTTAGACAACCACATTACAGTCAGACAACCACATTACAGTCAGACGGCTCAGACAACCACATTACAGTCAGACAGCTCAGACAACCACATTACAGTCAGACAGCTCAGACAACCACATTACAGTCAGACAGCTCAGACAACCACATTACAGTCAGACAGCTCAGACAACCACATTACAGTCAGACAACCACATTACAGTCAGACGGCTCAGACAACCACATTACAGTCAGACAGCTCAGACAACCACATTACAGTCAGACAGCTCAGACAACCACATTACAGTCAGACAACCACATTACAGTCAGACAACCACATTACAGTCAGACGGCTCAGACAACCACATTACAGTCAGACAGCTCAGACAACCACATTACAGTCAGACAGCTCAGACAACCACATTACAGTCAGACAACCACATTACAGTCAGACAGCTCAGACAACCACATTACAGTCAGACAACCACATCACAGTCAGACAACCACATTACAGTCAGACAACCACATTACAGTCAGACAGCTCAGACAACCACATCACAGTCAGACGGCTCAGACAACCACATCAGAGTCAACACAATAGCAGCTGTCAGAACAATCAGTCTTAGTAAGACAAGTACCAGTCTAACTACAAGAACACCAAGCAAATTATGTCTGTCTTATTTTAAAGGTTATTTTACATTTACATAAGGGTTTGTCAGCACTCTGTTTATAATAAATGATATAAATTCACCCAAAAGACATTCTGGAACAACACAATATAAATCACAATATAAATCTTCCTCTTCAAATCATATTTTTGCAGGAATCTCCTTGCGAATGATTTTGCCGAAGATTGTATTTCCGCCGGGCTGGGCAACCTGAGCTTTTGCTATCTCGATGATCATTTTAACTGTTTTTGTTTCCATTGACTAAAATAGTCAATGTTGCTATTCTTTAGGTGTTAGTTTTCCTTACCGAATACATTCTGGAACAACACAGTATAGAGGATCGACAATACGATGACTGACTTTGATCATCAGTCGGGGAGGAAGTACCCTCTCTCTGTGTTATATCAGAAGGAGACACTGGGTGGGTGGGTGTGTGTGTGTGTGTGTGTGTGTGTGTGTGTGTGTGTGTGTGTGCGTGCGTGCGTGCGTGCGTGCGTGCGTGCGTGCGTGCGTGCGTGCGTGTGTGGTGTGTGTGTGTGTGTGTGTGTGTGTGTGTGCGCACCTCGGTCACTGTCTTTGATTATCAATTGTAAACATCAAACTCACTGTCGTAAAATAAAAGATGACAACGAGGCTGGATGTGTTAGGACCACACACAGAATGGACACAGTTTGTTTCTATTAGATAACAGTCACTGTTGGAGCAGGTCAGACCCTGATGATCCAGTCACTGTTGGAGCAGGTCGGACCCTGATGATCCAGTCACTGTTGGAGCAGGTCGGACCCTGGTGATCCAGTCACTGTTGGAGCAGGTCGGACCCTGATGATCCAGTCACTGTTGGAGCAGGTCGAACCCTGATGATCCAGTCACTGTTGGAGCAGGTCGGACCCTGATGATTCAGTCACTGTTGGAGCAGGTCGGACCCTGATGATCCAGTCACTGTTGGAGCAGGTCGGACCCTGATGATCCAGTCACTGTTGGAGCAGGTCAGACCCTGATGATCCAGTCACTGTTGGAGCAGGTCGGACCCTGATGATCCAGTCACTGTTGGAGCAGGTCGGACCCTGATGATCCAGTCACTGTTGGAGCAGGTCGGACCCTGATGATCCAGTCACAGCGGTTATGTTTCCCAGTCAACAGCGAGGGCTCGATTCAATCAGATCCCCTTCAGACGACATCTACAATAGCGGTTGTTTTACCCGGACATTGTTTTACCGGTTTTACCGGACATTGCCATTGGGTCGCGTTAAGAGAAATCCCATGCAACTTTGTTCCCAAGTTTGAACACTGTAATCGACACCTCAATGAGGCTGATAGAAATCCTCATTATTTTCTTTAATGATTTTCAATTTTGAGCGTCATTATTTCTATAGGCTAGTCCTATAGCCTATACTATCTCTTTCAGAACTTCTAACACAAGTGGTAAGGAAGGATGTGGCTCCTGACAATGATTACAAGAGTAACTGCTCACCGATGTGACAGGTCCCACGCAGATACACCTCAAGACACCAGCCCAAAAACATAAACTATGCATACGTGTGCTATCTCTGGTTCACGCTTAATCTGATTGAATCTAGGCCTAAAACCACGCCCGAAAGCTCTTAGGTTTCTATTCAATCTTCAACGCTGAAGTGTTACAGATTTCCACGATAGAAATGTAAAGGTGATTTCAGACGGAGGACGAAATACGCAACGCTTTCCTTTTTTTTTTACCGTGAATTCGTTAAAAACAGCAAATATTGCGGTTAAATTCCAATCACACTGTGTAAATCTAAACTTCCACTATGCAGATAGTGTTTTCTATAGGTAATATCTTAGTAAAAAATGTAATTGTTCAAATATTTGTAAAAAAAAAAATAAAAAAAATAAAGACATTTATGTTTTTGTGCAAAGCATTAACAAATGGTTGGCTACTAGCTACAATCTGGATTAATACAGAATTCCCTGTTACATGGTAACAGTAGGCAACCTCAAAGGAGCCTATACCATATGGGTATCGATGCTTCACAGGGACACTGTCTCTATTAGCCTATAACAACAACATATCAATTACAAAAATGGTGCATCACATGGAAATAATCTACTACATTCATAGTCTATTTTGTTTATTTATTTATTTAGTAATTCTTTATTTTGAATTAAAAACGGACAATACGGAGGAATCATACTGGTGGGAAGGACATTGAACCCATACTGAATAACATTGAACCCATACTGAAGGATATTGAATCCATAACATTGAACCCATACTGAAGGGCATTGAACCCATACTGAAGGACTTTGAACCCATACTGAAGGACTTTGAACCCATACTGAAGGGCATTGAACCCATACTGAAGGACTTTGAACCCATGCTGAAGGACTTTGAACCCATACTGAAGGACATTGAACCCATACTGGAGGACTTTGAACCCATACTGAAGGACATTGAACCCATACTGAAGGACATTGAACCCATACTGAAGGACATTGAACCCATACTGAAGGACTTTGAACCCATACTGAAGGGCATTGAACCCATACTGAAGGACTTTGAACCCATACTGAAGGACTTTGAACCCATACTGAAGGACATTGAACCCATACTGGAGGACTTTGAACCCACACTGAAGGACATTGAACCCATACTGAAGGACATTGAACCCATACTGAATCACTTTTAACCCATACTGAAGGGCTTTGAACCCATACTGAAGGGCATTGAACCCATACTGAAGGGCATTGAACCCATACTGAAGGGCTTTGAACCCATACTGAAGGGCATTGAACCCATACTGAAGGACTTTGAACCCATACTGAAGGACTTTGAACCCATACTAAAGAACAGTGAACCCATACTGAAGGACTTTGAACCCATACTGAAGGACATTGAACCCATACTGAAGGACATTGAACCCATACTGAAGGACATTGAACCCATACTGAAGGACATTGAACCCATACTGAAGGACATTGAACCCATACTGAAGGACTTTGAACCCATACTGAAGGACTTTGAACCCATACTGAAGGACATTGAACCCATACTGAAGGACATTGAACCCATACTGAAGGACATTGAACCCATACTGAAGGACTTTGAACCCATACTGAATGACATTGAACCCATACTGAATGACATTGAACCCATACTGAAGGGCATTGAACCCATACTGAAGGACTTTGAACCCATACTGAAGGACTTTGAACCCATACTGAATGACATTGAACCCATACTGAATGACATTGAACCCATACTGAAGAACATTGAACCCATACTGAAGGACATTGAACCCATACTGAAGGACATTAAACCCATACTGAAGGACATTGAACCCATACTGAAGTACATTGAACCCATACTGAAGGACATTGAACCCATACTGAAGGACATTGAACCCATACTGAAGTACATTGAACCCATACTGAAGGACATTGAACCCATACTGAAGGACATTGAACCCATACTGAAGGACATTGAACCCATACTGAAGGACATTGAACCCATACTGAAGTACATTGAACCCATACTGAAGGACATTGAACCCATACTGAAGGACATTGAACCCATACTGAAGTACATTGAACCCATACTGAAGGACATTGAACCCATACTGAAGGACATTGAACCCATACTGAAGGACATTGAACCCATACTGAAGTACATTGAACCCATACTGAAGTACATTGAACCCATACTGAAGGACATTGAACCCATACTGAAGTACATTGAACCCATACTGAAGGACATTGAACCCATACTGAAGTACATTGAACCCATACTGAAGGACATTGAACCCATACTGAAGAACATTGAACCCATACTGAAGGACATTGAACCCATACTGAAGGACATTGAACCCATACTGAAGGACATTGAACTCACACTGTATGATAAAATTAGCACACACACTTATTTTAATTTCAAGCCTGAAGATTTGACATTATTTCTGGTTCATACACCAATTCTAAGAGGATCTGGTTTCAAAATGAACATGATATCTGTAGGCTATTTGTAAAACATATGATATTGTCTATAATTCATTCTGTAATTGTCGTCAATGAGAAGTCCACTAAGAGTAAATTAGTAAAATACTGATAATGATATTTTACTGAATAATAATATGACTACAATAACAATCCCCATTTATATAGGTAGGTTTAATACATATAAATGGTATGTAGTTTAATAAACATAACTGTTGATGTGGATGTACTATGTCTTCTATGTTCTATGTCTTCTATGTTCTATGTTCTAATGTATTCTGTCTTCTGTGTTTCATGTTCTATGTCTTCTGTGTTCTATGTTCTATGAATTCTATGTCTTCTATGTGCTATGTATTATATATGTTCTATGTGTTCTATGTTCTATGTTTTCTATGTTCTATGTCTTCTATGTTCTTTGTATTCTATGTTCTATGTCTTCTATGTTCTATATTCTATGTTCTATGTCTTCTATGTTCTTTGTATTCTATGTTCTATGTCTTCTATGTTCTATATTCTATGTTCTATGTATTCTATGTTCTATATTCTATGTTCTATGTCTTCTATGTTCTATATTCTATGTTCTATGTATTCTATGTTCTATGTATTCTATATTCTATGTCTTCTATGTTCTATATTCTATGTTCTATGTCTCCTATGTTCTATGTATTCTATATTCTATGTCTTCTATGTTCTATATTCTATGTTCTATGTATTCTATGTTCTATGTCTTCTATGTTCTATGTCTTCATATGTCTTCTATGTTCTATATTCTATGTTCTATGTATTCTATGTTCTATGTCTTCTATGTTCTATGTCTTCTATGTCTTCTATGTTCTATATTCTATGTTCTATGTTATCTATGTTCTATGTCTCCTATGTTCTATGTATTCTATGTTCTATGTCTTCTATGTTCTATGTCTTCTATGTCTTCTATGTTCTATGTCTTCTATGTTCTATGTCTTCTATGTTCTATATTCTATGTTCTATGTATTCTATGTTCTAATTATTATATGTTCTATGTCTTCTATGTCTTCTATGTTCTATATTCTATGTTCTATGTCTTCTATGTTATATGTATTCTATGTTCTATGTCTTCTATGTTCTATGTGTTACATAAGAGGCCTGAGTGGTCGTCCTGTCCTGTCCTGTTGTGTGGCTATGCCAGGTCAGGAGGCAACTTGGTGGTCTGTGTGATAGACAGGGTTAAATATCAAAGGTCAGGAGTCACGAGGAGAGTGTTTATATTTGCCTGCTGAGACTAGGTGCAACAACCCTGGGAGAAGTTAGGTACAACACTGTGAACCTACAGAGTGAGAGGCCCTTTTGCACACAGCTAGTTTAAAACTTAAAATAAAAGGAAACATTGATGAATAGAGTAGTTGAATAAATAACAAAATGATAGATGTTTCTATACAAGGGAAGCTAAATCTATGTATAGCGTTGTAGAGGAAACACCACAGAATTAAACAGAACTTCAGTATTATACCGTATCGCAATGAAAACACGTCGATGGGGTGTTGAAAAGGCTAGATAACACAATTGTAACTATGTCTATGCAAGGCAAAACAATGTATACAAAATTGAGTGAGAGAGGATTGTCAGAATACACTGCATTCAGAAGAGACACATACATCCGGTGACAACTAGCAGTGGTAATAGTTTACCCAAACTTCTGGACAAAGGCTTCTCCACTCAAAATTGTTTGACTCAAAATTGTAGCTTTAAACTAATGTAGATAGATACACAGTTGTCTTTAAAGCTGTTGAATGGATAACATTTCTATCATATAATAATAATAATAATAATAATAATAATAATAATAATAATAATAATAATAATAATAATAATAATAAGGACTATATTTGTTTTACTTCCCAAAGTGTTTCTTGATTTCTGAAATAAAATAATAATTCATACATTAATGTAAATCATTTTTTAATTCCTAGTCTTTATAAAGTACCACAATAATTTGTTATTTGCTAGTTTATTTTTTATATTAAATCCAATAATGTATTACATTATTCTAGTAGAAATGTCGACTAGATCTAAATATTTACAATTAGAATATTAATTCACTTCGAATGTTTTGTTGCTATATCAAAAAATAAAAAAAATCTTCCTTCGAAAAAGCGAGTCATCTCAACAGGATATAATATGCAAATGAGAGGGGTCAGATGGCTCGAGCTGAGGTCCTGACCTCTGATCTCTGATGACCGCTCATTCTTGTCTCCTAATGTCCCGTGCTTGTAAAGAGGCCCTAAAGACAAAATGCCCTTCAAAAGCATCATGCTAAAAACAACCGGTCATTGAGGATGGAAATTCTAAATGTTGAGGAGAAGATTTTGTAAAGCCAGCATTTTATATATATATATATATAAGCTGTACTTTACTCGTGACCTGTTGGCGGTAAACTAGTATAACTAAGACGCATACATTTAGACGTTAACGTTATTAGTCAGACTTGTATGAAATAGAATAGTTGATCATTACTGAAGTTGACTACAAAGAAGGTGCTGATAGTAAAAAATAATAAAAAACGTATATATTTTTTCCTAAAGTTATTTTACTGGCGCACCTACTTATAGGCTATAGTGTTCTATTCGTTTTATATTAGTTATCATTATAACCTAATTGCATAGGCGTCATGTTGCACACGTTTAGGACAGTCACAGAACCTGAGTGTGAAGGTTAAATGTATAATGGATAATATTACATGCATAATAAGCTCCAACGGGAAGAAGTGTACATATATTGTTCTAATTGTTGCTGTCTTACTACACGTGAATCAATAATTCGATCAAATGTTGTGATTAAAAGACCGCGCGCGCGCCTGAGGACATTAAATAATCATGGCGTTGAGATAGAAGACTCCTTCTTTCATCTCATATAAAAACGACTCCTGTCCTACTGTGTGTATCTGTGTGTATCTGTGTGTATCTATGTCTATCTGTGTGTATCTGTGTGTATCTGTGTCTATCTGTGTCTATCTGTGTCTATCTGTGTCTATCTGTGTTTGTCTGTTGCGTTTCAAGTGCCGGACTTTCCTGTATTAAATTATTCACAATCACCATACCGGGATGTTAATTAAAATCATCGTTTATATTACACGAAAGGGTCAACAACAAAATACCACAATTATGGACATTTCTGAATCGTTAATGTTTTCAATCTGACTCACTGTAAATTGACCAAATGAAAGTATTTCGGCAACTAACAACTAATTACTCCGTGTCCCATGTATTGCCTTTCCTGCCTTAGCAGTCACGTTCTACTTTTAAATATTGGAGTAAATGAATTTGTAATGTGTGTATTGTCAATAAATAAATATATGCAACATGTAAAGTTATTACGACTACGCGTCATAGAAACAAGAGTGATAAACTATAATTCATTAACTATATACCATGTTCGAAAATAAAACGGTCAGAAAAATGTCCGAGTGTAAGATAGTCTGAAACTCTGCTATATAGTATCTCCTCCTTGACAACAGGGATGTGAATGGAGATGGCATGTGGCCGCGCTCTGCGGTCAAAAAAACCTTGAGTTGTGTTCATCTCTCCTTATTGACGAGTAAAACATCTTCTAATACGTCCTTATTAAAACAGCTTTCACGCATAACATAACACGAACAATGAGGCCGCGTGTCAAAGTTTGGACAGAGAGAAAGAGAAGAAGAATGGGGGTGCATTTCCTTTCAGTACCTAGAAACGAATAAAGTGTCGGAAAGTTGTTGTTAGTGTGTAACTATCTAAAATGGCAGATCTGTATGCCGACGTGTAGCCTACAATATATAAAAGATGGGTGAAGGACGAGGCCCATGTGTATCCTGTTGAAAATAGAGGTTATTTGCGTTTTTTAAATTTTTATATTAGCAGTAATAAAGACAATTCAAGAATTTCACTAACCGGATGTAGGCCTATCAGATGTTAGGTGTTATTGGTAGCCTATGCATACCCTAACATGTCTGGTTGATTAACGCAATGTAAATCGTAGGCCTAATAATAATAATAATAATAATAGCAATAAATGCATAATAACAGGCATCGTAATGATAATATTATTATAATGAATTACAATTATAATGGTAAGACTAACATTAAGACATAAATCAAATATTTATCATCTATTTTATGACTTCAAGTAGAATAAATCATAAAGTAGTATTAATGCATATTAATTCATAGTTCAAGCTATGAATGGACACACTTTAAGAGTAGCCTGTTTGTGATTGAATGGACATAACTGTGGATTACTAAAGTTCAACCAAGCCATTCTAATGATTCTCTCATTTTCTTTGGTGTACAATTTACCAAAGACTTTAAATTGAAACAAATATATTTTGAGTATCAACCTGGTTTCTTCACACACATTAGGATACGGCACATATTTCTGCATAGCCCATAGAGGGCTGAGTGTGTGTCTCCCGGCCAGTCAGTCAGCACCATCTGTAGAAAAGATCCCGGCCTACCTATCGCCCTCTCCCCTTCTCTCCCCCCACCCTCTCTCTCTACCCCCCCCCCCCCCCTCCTCTCTCTCTCTCCCGTCACTAGTCTAGTGAAGCTTTCCTTTTCTGAACCCTTTCTTTAAGAGCTGCTCATTAAATGTTTAGTCCACGAATCCAATGACAGCAACAATCATAAGCAACAACCCAGGCTGGTAACAAAGGAATGTGGGCCACTTACCTAACGCCTTCTGAAACAGGGAACAAGGCATGTTGGGCGCTGGGTTATGGACTCACATCGCGGCTAGCTATAGCAGCGTAGGGACAGATGAAAAGAGCCAACTGATTGCCAGTAACGGTATAGATTAGCATGTGCTCTGCAGCACAATGATTCTAATCAATACTAGCCTACTGCACTTGCTAAGCAGATGGCAGGAGAGACCAGGACGAACATAAAAGAAGAAAATAAATAAAAAATGTCGCAATCTCAACCCGGAATTATTTATACTTTCTCTTTGCGTTTTGGTTAAGAAAGTACCATACTTAGAGGGACTTGCACATGATGTTTTATTAGCTGTAGGCCACCGTATCTTCCTGATTTGAGATGTTAACGTTCATTTGTGAGGGGGATTGGATTTTAATTTGTGGCCGACGATATTTGCACATATCTTGTTTTCTGACAGATTTTAGTGTGTCTCTGCATAAGGCATCTAATGTTAGCCTACTTTATAGCCTACTCGTAATCATTATTCGTGTGTTTGGAAACTTGTGACTTTACTACAGATTGCTAAAAAATGTAATCTTTCGCTTCTTAAATTGATATAGACTCAGACTACAAATTAGAAGAAAAAAGTTTTCACAGACAATGTTACAAGACATGTCAGTTAGTTCACTATTGGGATTTGTATATTAGCTATAAATTACTGTACAGAGTAGTCAACACACAACCAATTTTTTTTGTCTCCATACATTGTATGGGGGAAACGTAGGCTACTCGGTCATATAAAATATATATATAGAATAGCTTAGAAATCATGTTGATTCGGTCTCATTTTAGAATAACCTACATTGATTTGTTGACTACTGTAAACAATTTCCAGCAGCAAGTATTTTGACGCATAGTCTAGGTTAGAGTGCCAACATGGAAAACTATACAAAACGCCTCTCAAAAGATGTGAAAGCAAAGCGAGCCTAAACGTTTGTTGATCATTCAATCATAATATCCGCGGAAGGTAATTGTGTCGCTGGAGTGCGCCACGCGCTGTCCAAACGACCAACAAAGGGGGAAAGGCCCCACAGGTACAATACTGTTGTTTCCCCCCAATTTGCGGTCTCGTCTGCTGCTAGCTGGAAGTTTTAGAATAGACCCGTGCTTGAAGGAACCCCCCGCGTCTCCTTTGACAGCTGATCAAAAGAAAAATAGGACACGCTTTTTCAGACTTCTGTCCTTCTTCCTTAATTACAGTGTCTTCAAACCAAAGCAACATCTGCGCGATTTCCAAACAAAATAGTCCACTTCCCAAACCAAAGCAACCGCGGCTTACGATAAATCTGTTACTTTTAAAGATGTTCTGTTCAAACCAAATGTGACCAATGCTGTTTCTCTGTGTCATCTCTCAGTGCTCTCAAAATACGTTTTTGTGTCACCCAATTATAATGGTGAATTTCGACATCATACTGAGTGTACAACTTGCCTGCCTGCCTTGAAAGACCAACGAGACAAAGATGTGGAGAATATATAAGGGTAATCTTGAATAGGGTAAGATGGAGAAGAGAGAACGTATAAAGGTGATATGGTAAACTATCACATGATAGGGTGTATGTGTTTCAAATTTCAAGTTGTATTTGTGTGTGAGTGTGTATGTGAGTGTGTGTGCGTGTGTTTGTGTGAGAGTGGGGAAAAACAGAGAGAGAGAGAGAGAAAGAGAGTAATGTTTACTGTAAAAAAAAAAAATCACATATGTTTATTATCTACTTCACTTGCTTTGGCAACGTTAACATATGTTTTCCATTACAATAAAGCCCTTCAATTGAGTTGAATTGAGAGAGTTTGTTCTAACTGACCTTGGAAATGTGATGAAAAGTAACCAGAAGGTTATCTGCACTTTGTTTTAGCCAGTGGTGTAAAGTACTTAAGTACAAATACATTTAAGTACTACTGAAGTAGTTTTTGAGGGTATCTGTACTTTACTTTACTATTTATATTTTTGACAACTTTTACTTTTACTCCACTACGTTCCGGAAGAAAATAATGTACTTTTTTACTACTTACATCTACCCTGACACCCAAAAGTACATTTAGAATGTAAAGACATTCTAAATACAAGACAGAATTATGGCACCTGTCAGTGTAATGCTGATCTAGCCGACTCACTAAACACAACTACTTTGTTAGTAAATTATGTCTAAGTGTTGGAGTGTGGCCCCTGTCTGTCTGTAATTAAAATTAAAATACCAAAAAGTGCCGTCTAGTTTGCTTAAATATAAGGAATTTGATTTCTTGCATTTACTTTTACTTTGTACTTTTACTTTGTATCACTATTTAGTACTTTTTCAACCACTGTACTTAAGTACACGTAAAACCAGATACTTTTAGACTTTAAAACTCAAGTAGTATTTTACAGGGTAACTTTAACTTGAGTTATTTTCTGTTAAGGTATCTTTACTTTTACTCAAGTATGACAATTTAGTACTTTTTCCCTCACTGGTCCTAGGATGCTACTCTTTATTACGTCATAACATGACCGTTCCCGTGACAGCTCATCATTCTACGTTGTATTTCTCTATATCTTTTGTCAAATTACCAAAGCAGTAGAAATGTGTACATTATGACCATAGCCCAATAAGGTTATGACTTTCTTAACATAACCTAAACTAAATCCCCGATGTAAGCTAGAACTGGTTTATTATTACAACATAAACCATAACATGAATAATGAAAGTGCTATTTATTAATCTAAATATGCACCTACTGGTCATCCTGAGTAGCCGATTCTAAATTATGTTTGTTATTGTAGGCCTATACGCAAAATTATTTCAAATAAACCAATGTTGACCGTATGCCTATTTAACCAATGTTATCAATAAAGTCTCTCACTGTTCATGAGTGACACTAAGAGGAGTTTTTTTATTTTATTTAACCTTTATTTAAATAGGCAAGTCAGTTTTTAATGACGGCCTAGGAACAGTGGGTTAACAGCCTTGTTCAGGGGCAGAACGACAGATTTTTACCTTGTCAGCTAAGGGATTCGATTTTGCAACCTTTCGGTTACTAGTCCAACGCTTTAACCACTAGGCTACCCTGCCGCCCCAGTTACAGAGTGGAGTTACAGAGAGGAGTTACAGAGAGGAGTTACAGAGAGGAGATACAGAGAGGAGTTACAGAGAGGAGTTACAGAGAGGAGGTACAGAGAGGAGTTACAGAGAGGAGGTACAGAGAGGAGTTACAGAGAGGAGATACAGAGAGGAGATACAGAGAGGAGGTACAGAGAGGAGTTACAGAGAGGAGTTACAGAGAGGAGTTACAGAGAGGAGTTACAGAGAGGAGATACAGAGAGGAGTTACAGAGAGGAGATACAGAGAGGAGTTACAGAGAGGAGATAAAGAGAGGAGTTATAGAGAGGAGATACAGAGAGGAGGTACAGAGAGGAGTTACAGAGAGGAGTTACAGAGAGGAGTTACAGAGAGGAGTTACAGAGAGGAGATACAGAGAGGAGTTACAGAGAGGAGTTACAGAGAGGAGTTACAGAGAGGAGTTACAGAGAGGAGATACAGAGAGGAGTTACAGAGAGGAGATACAGAGAGGAGTTACAGAGAGGAGATACAGAGAGGAGATACAGAGAGGAGATACAGAGAGGAGTTACAGAGAGGAGATACAGAGAGGAGGTACAGAGAGGAGGTACAGAGAGGAGTTACAGAGAGGAGTTACAGAGAGGAGTTATAGAGAGGAGATACAGAGAGGAGGTACAGAGAGGAGATACAGAGAGGAGATACAGAGAGGAGGTACAGAGAGGAGTTACAGAGAGGAGTTACAGAGAGGAGTTACAGAGAGGAGATACAGAGAGGAGGTACAGAGAGGAGGTACAGAGAGGAGATACAGAGAGGAGATACATAGAGGAGTTATAGAGAGGAGTTACAGAGAGGAGTTACAGAGAGGAGATACAGAGAGGAGATACAGAGAGGAGATACAGAGAGGAGGTACAGAGAGGAGTTACAGAGAGGAGATACAGAGAGGAGATACAGAGAGGAGTTATAGAGAGGAGTTACAGAGAGGAGATACAGAGAGGAGTTACAGAGAGGTTATACAGAGAGGAGATACAGAGAGGAGTTATAGAGAGGAGTTACAGAGAGGAGATACAGAGAGGAGATACAGAGAGGAGATACAGAGAGGAGATACAGAGAGGAGAGACAGAGAGGAGTTGAGAAGACATTCTGACATTGTGACATTACACTCCAAATGCAAGAGATGCGTCTAAATCTCTAACAACCCTTATTTCTGACGGGCACTCTACCCAGTAAACATGGATATGAGAGAGGCAGCCAATGAAAAGCCTTTGTTTAAACCAAAGAGCGACTGCGGGTGGTCAGATCAGCCGTCCTTAACAAAGAGCCCTCCCCCGCCAGCGTTTTAGGTTGTCCGTTCAGCAAGCCCATCCTGGACAGCTACAGTGTCCTAAACAGAATATGTAGGAGGAGGAGAGGGCTCGGACATGGATCTAGGAAGACTCAGCACTGGCCCGTCTGATAGAGATCGGTCATTTTTTTAAATTTATATTTAAAAAATAAAAAAAACCGAGAGGCCTTAGAGAAAAGAAACCGAAGGAATTAACAAAACCCATCCCGGCACAAAATATTAAATAGATCAATGGACTGAATGAGGGCTGAATGAAGACTGCCTATAACGCCTATCGATGCCTGTCCAAGGATCTGGATGCCTACGCCATGAACCCAGAGATGACAATGGACAGCATTGGCAATCTGCATGGCGGACTGAGCCATGACCAGGACTTGATGAACAGCCACAGCCCCCATCACACCCGGAACCCGGGGGCTTCTTTGCGGTTACATCAGGATCTGGCTGCTGCATCGTCGCGGTCCGCCATGGTGTCCAGCATGGCAACGATTCTGGACGGAGCCGGAGAGTACCGACCAGAATTGTCTCTCCCGCTCCATCACGCTATGAGCATGCCGTGTGATACATCCCCACCGGGGATGGGGATGAACGGCACATACACCACGTTAACTCCACTTCAACCTTTACCCCCAATTTCAACCGTTTCGGACAAATTCCACCATCCGCATCACCATCACCACCACCACCAGCGTCTCTCTGGGAACGTAAGCGGGAGTTTCACGCTGATGCGGGACGAGAGATGTTTACCAGCAGTGAACAACCTCTACAGTCCCTATCATAAGGACATGACCGGGATGGGTCAGAGTTTATCCCCCCTGGCCAGCAGCCCTCTTGGCAATGGCTTGGGTTCTCTTCATAACACACAGCAAAACCTCCATAACTATGGCACTCATGGGCACGACAAGATGCTAAGCTCAAACTTCGATGCCCACACTGCCATGCTGGCCAGGGGGGATCAACACCTCTCACGAGGCCTCGGTGGCCCCACGGCAGGTATGATGCCGCATTTGAACGGGATGCACCACACCGGGCACCCGGGCCACCCTCAATCCCACGGGCCTGTGTTGGCTTCCAACCGGGACAGACCGCCCTCCTCCTCGGGACAACAAGGTAACAACTCGGGGCAGCTTGAAGAGATCAACACGAAAGAAGTGGCACAAAGGATCACAGCCGAACTGAAGCGGTATAGCATCCCCCAGGCTATATTCGCTCAGAGGGTGCTGTGTCGCTCGCAAGGCACCCTTTCAGACCTTTTAAGGAACCCCAAACCTTGGAGTAAACTTAAATCTGGAAGGGAGACCTTTCGAAGGATGTGGAAGTGGCTGCAGGAACCCGAGTTTCAGAGGATGTCAGCCCTACGGCTTGCAGGTAAGACAAGGTATCCTCAAATAAAACCTAAAACCGTCTCTGCTGCTGTTTGTTGCCTGTCCGCCTGCCTGCCTTTCTGCTAGTAGTCAGGCTATAGCCCTGCACTAAAATACAGCTCAGTATCTATCTATCTATCTATCTACCTCACTGCTGACAAGCCTAGATGAATGAATTTCGTCCAAATTACAGTAGTAGTATTGTTATCATTGATTCATAATAACAATCGATATCAATGACAAGGTCAATTTATTTATCTGTCTATAATTATTTCTCTATTTAATAATGAGCTATTTATGGTATTAATATTCTGTGTTTAGTGTAGCCTAAACCTTTTTTTGGGGGGAATTCTATTTTTCGTGACGAGCAAGTTCTTCTGATGAAATATCACTTGTGGTAATAATTTAATGTTGATATTATTATAGATAGATACCAGCGCTTTTCAACATGTGCAACGCTGAGAACAGCACCAGTCCCTTCATTTGAAATACCCCCTGAAAATTGTATTTTGATGTTTGATTTTAATGGGGGAGGCATATTATTTATTTTTTTAAATGTTATTGTATTTTTTATTTGATTAAATAGACATATTTACACCTGAAGTACGCAGCTTAAGGAATATTGTGTAAATGTATTGCTTGGACTTTTTCTGTGGGTGTTCCGTCAAGGAGAGGGAGAGAAAGAGAGAGAAAAGAGACAGGGGACCGTTTCAGACAGAGAATGCCAAAATGCTGTTGAGTGTGATGAGCTTTTTTTTCTCCAATCAAAGCCAGAGATGCGTTGAAAACAGGCCAAATATATCTACGGCTGGTCTATAGTAAGGCTGGTGCTCCCTCTAGCGAGAACGCTTAGAACGACTTAGACCGGTTTTCTTTTGTTCGGGCAATGCGAAAAAAACGAACCGTTGGTTTCCTTTTAGAATTGATTGTGGATTGTATTTACTAAGGTTTCTCGTTTTATTTTAGTTCACTGTTCTCACGATCCTCAAAAAATATCGTTTAAATATGTAGTAGACTATATTGACGCAAACAAACATTTGCTATTATTTCAGTAAATGCTATATATTTATTCTTCACTGATTAATAACTCGATATAGCTACGTAATGCTAAATGTACACTATTACAGGCGTATAGGCTGTATATTGATGTTTACAAGTATAGTGTGGAAAGTTGACTGTTTTGACTAAAACCGAAGGTGATACCGTCTATTTGAGATGAGATTTAGAGAGGAAGACAGACCAGCGGCGAATAGTGGATCAATATTTCAAAAATTGTGTGCATTTTCTAACAAGGCATTATCAGCAACAAAAAATGCAGCCTGCTATACTGTAAGACCAAAACAACCACAACATTAGATGTAATTTATATATACATTCTTAATGTATTGGTGATAATGACATTTGACGAAGCTATAGTGCAATAACAGAGCACATTTGAGTCATTTAAGAGATGCTCTTATCCAGAGCGAATTACACTACTAAGTATATATATTTTCATTCGTGCTTGTCCCCGATGGGAATCGAACCCAAAAGCCTGGCGTCCTAAAAGCCATGCTCTACCATCTGAGCCACACGGGAAAACATACTGTTTAGATGGAAAGATATTAGGTTGCTCCATATGCTATCTGTCATATATATATATATATGTGTCCTTTCTATGAGCAGTAAAATGCCTGGACCGGAATCCGGTGAACATTGAATCAGGCCTTTTAAATATATATATGTATTAGTTATAGAACGATTGTAAAATAATTGGCACCATTAAATTATCACCAAATTATCACCAAATATAACCTATCTCACTGGTAGCCTATTTGACGGAGGAAATGCCTTCCCTTCTTCCCCGCAGCAGAATACTATAGTTTACAGATGGCCGTAACTCTGCGGCCATGCAGCTCAGGGCTTTGGGGGAAGGTATTATGTGATCGGCTCGCGAGGCAGCAGCCAGGGAATTGAATAGAAGAACAGAAGCTGCAGCGCGCGGGGCTCAATGAATTATTGATAGAAATCTCTGCGTGACCAACAGCTTGAGCACCAAAAAAAACCGTCAGCTTGTCGCGGGTTAACCAGCTAGGAAAAATGTGGAGACAGGGCGCACAGGCTTTTTTGTTCGTTGTTCGTTGTGCTGCAGGTGTAATGACGTAAATACATATCACGGATTGAAAATGCTGAATCATAGAATTATGTGAAAGATGTGTTTGTAAATGCAATTGGAAATGTGGCATGTTTTTACTGTCCAATGAATCACCTTATATAAAATAAATGTATATAGTATGCGTACAGGCGTATCAATAGGCATATAAGCATTAACAACCATTACAGTAGCTGTTGGTCGTATACTAATTATTTGATACCACAGTTTCTACTGACTAAATATAAAATCTCCAGGTGTCCTTTTCACTGCAGGGTCTCAGCCCAGGGAAAATGGACTCGTCGCGGCTTTATTAGTCTGGTCAAATCAAACGTGACACTCGACTCAAGCTTATTCCACTCGCACTCACATTGCCGCATGCAATCAGACTGTCCTGGTCCTGCCGGACACCTCGAGGTGCCTGCCACGGACCCGACAACATTCCCTGTTACAGCTAGCCTAGCCTACATCATTGACATGCAACTCACAAGTCCAGCTGAACTAACTTTACCAAATAAAGAATCACACGGGATAGGCGTCATGATATAATTATGGACGGTTGAGATCGACCAGGTGGACCTTATAGCCTACTTAAGAATTAAGGAACGATTGGATATATATAGGCACAATAAACAAATTAATATGCCTATAGAGACATAAGAAAACCAACGTTTTATAATAATTCACCTATAGACTATCGAACGTTTCATTGTTTACATTTATATGGCTAGGCTAAGGCTTTTATTTAGGTGTTTAAAGAAAATGTCAGATTTATGGAGATTTAGTGAACATTAGCTATGTTATAACACTAGAACAATTCTTACAATAGAAAGATGATCAGTAGGTTAATACCTTACCAAACGTCGTGAAATCAAAAGCGCCAGTAGGCTACGTTTCCTAATGTTTCACAATATTCCTCTGGCGTCATTGTGAAATTAGACACAAACTAAAAACAGTTTTTCAAAATCACATGTAACATTAAATTACATAGTTACAGCTTTACTGAAGGAAAATGATGTTAATGTTAAATAATATATATGGACGCAGAAAACAAAATGGAAACATGATTATTAACGAACAAAAACACAAGACCAAGCTCAGAATTAAGACAACACAAATTTCTGTTTATTGTCACTCCTGTCTTTCAGTGAAGTCATGCGGTTATGTCACCTTTTCAAACAAATCTGTTAGCCAGTGGATCAATGGCGATAATCCCCACAAGATTAAAAGGGCATTAATGCTGACAACAATAACATAAACGTGTGGACCCAGATCGCATTGATCTACAGAACCTGATCCGGAGCCGTTCCAGTAATGCTGACGAATCAGGCGGGGTGATACCCTCTCTTCCCATCACTGGAGCTATCTCTGCAGCGTCTCCTCTCATCACACCCACATCAACCTATTCTCAGACCAAAGACTCGTCTTGTTGGCTTGACAGTGCACTTTGAGAAAGACGGCATTTTAAACGTGTGTGTAAAGACTATTATTGCAGCCTAAAATGACATTTTTTAAATGTGTTTTTCCTTGTATTTGATGCATACATTCAGAGTGAGAGTGTGTGGGGGTTTCCAGCTCGGGCCTGTCCAGTTAGGCTTGATGTTTGCATATTTGTATATATTCGTATAAGGTGCTCTCATCCATAAATGGGGACATTATTAATCAATTCATATTCAACATGATCTCTTACTTTATAGATTTTTTAAAAATATTTTAACATCTACATTGAAGAGTGAAGTACAGTATATATGTGTCGTTTCTATCTCATGTACACGGAAGCGGGAAATCCGTAATAATGGCATTTCAAATGCAGTGTAATATTAAATCAATGTGTATTAATCCTAATGTTGTAGTAGGTTAAACATACAGCGGATAGAGAACAGATCACCACACCAAGCCTTTTCCCTGTGTGCCTCCTCCCTTACAGGTACCAGTAGAGAGCACGCCATGATTGGGTCAAATGGGATGCTCTGTCAGACACTGACAACATTGTGCACAGGGACTCAAAACTATGGTATGTCAAAAAAACAATAAAGTAAATATGTAGTAATGCTCAACAGATACACATACACCTACTATTATATACCTCGTATTATATACCTCGTATTATGTGTAGATGGTAGATTGTGTATTTAGAATGAAATCCCACTTGAATTGATTGAATAGGATTATTGGATTCATATTAAAAAAGAATATATCCGGTATTGGAATAAATGTAATGCTGGATTGGAAAGATCCAATTGTGGATAATAGTCTTTAATCTGTGGTTTAAGGCCCTTTTAAGGTAAAGTAGGCCTACTTAGGGTCTTAGTTAGTTACATTGTGATGAAAACACAACCATTAACCCAGACATTTATCAGTTTAAAAATGATGAGGGGGTTGTTTAGAAAAGTAAAGAAATAATTTCGTTTTTTTTGTCAGTAGGTAATGTGTGCATGGGTTCTTTGACAGTGCTACATTATCCAGTGAGTTGATGACTTCACAGCTACTTTGAGATGAGCCAGTTTTATAAACTACAATATAAAGATCTGTTTCCCTGAGCAACATGTGTCCCACTATCACAGATCAGTTTCCCTGAGCAACATGTGTACCACTATCACAGATCAGTTTCCCTGAGCAACATGTGTCCCACTATCACAGATCAGTTTCCCTGAGCAACATGTGTCCCACTATCACAGATCAGTTTCCCTGAGCAACATGTGTCCCACTATCACAGATCAGTTTCACTGAGCAACATGTGTCCCACTATCACAGATCAGTTTCCCTGAGCAACATAAGTCCCACTATCACAGTGTGTTTCACTGAGCAACATGTGTCCCACTATCACAGATCAGTTTCCCTGAGCAACATATGTCCCACTATCACAGTGTGTTTTACTGAGCAATATGTGTCCCACTATCACAGATCCGTTTCCCGGAGCAACATGTGTCCAACTATCACAGATCAGTTTCCCTGAGCAACATGTGTCCCACTATCACAGATCAGTTTCCCTGAGCAACATGTGTCCCACTATCACAGATCAGTTTCCCTGAGCAACATGTGTCCCACTATCACAGATCAGTTTCCCTGAGCAACATGTGTCCCATTATCACAGTGTGCTTCACTGAGCAACATGTGTCCCACTATCACAGATCAGTTTCCCTGAGCAACATGTGTCCCACTATCACAGATCAGTTTCCCTGAGCAACATGTGTCCCACTATCACAGATCAGTTTCACTGAGCAACATGTGTCCCACTATCACAGATCAGTTTCCCTGAGCAACATGTGTCCCACTATCACAGATCAGTTTTACTGAGCAACATGTGTCCCACTATCACAGATCAGTTTCCCTGAGCAACATGTGTCCCACTATCACAGATCAGTTTCCCTGAGCAACATGTGTCCCACTATCACAGATCAGTTTCCCTGAGCAACATGTGTCCCACTATCACAGATCAGTTTCCCTGAGCAACATGTGTCCCACTATCACAGATCAGTTTCCCTGAGCAACATGTGTCCCACTATCACAGTGTGTTTCACTGAGCAACATGTGTCCCACTATCACAATGTGTTTTCCAACCCCAGTCTAGATAACAGCAGGCTGAGTGGCAGTATTTCTCCTCTCCAGTTAAAGCATTAGCTATTAGATAATCTGCTAGCCTGGTCTGACTGACCACACAGTCCAACAGTGACTCTCTGTATCACCTTGTCATCTTCCTGCTGTCAACACACAGCTTGTGCAAAAGGGCAAAGTTGACCCCCCCCCCCCTCCCTGCTCTCTTCTAAAACCAAAAGTACACTGACTCACTCACTCCTGGTCACATGCAACCCCTGTCTGCCTATAGACAAAAGCACTGAACCAAAACCCTGCTTGGATGTGTGAATTATGTAGTAATCAAACAAATTATACTTTTCAGAATCTTACTGGTTTTGTGATTTTTATTAGGATATATTTGTCGGTCGTGTATATAATATAATACACTAATATATGGTTGATACAGGGCTATAATGTGTCTGAAATTGTATTATAATTAGTATTATAAGGAGTATCATGAGATGTATTATAAGGAGTATCACAATGAGTAATGTACAGAGTATTTTAGGCAATATTATAAGGAGTATTACGAGTAGTATTATACGGAGTGGTATAAGGAGTAGTATAATTAGCGCTACACGGAGTATTATAATTAGCATTGTACGTAGTATTGTACGGAGTATTATAAGGGGTATTATACGGAGTATCATGGTAAGTGTTATAAGGAGTATTATGAGGAATAGTATAATGCGCAAAATACAGAGTATTATAATGAGGAATATACAGAGTATTATAATGAGTATTACGAGCAGTATTTTAAGGAGTGTTATAAGGAGTGTTATAAGGAGTGTTGAAAGGAGTATTATAATTAGTGTTATAAGGAGTGTTATGAGGAGTGTTATAAGGAGTGTTATAAGGAGTAGTATAGTTAGTGTTATGAGGAGTGTTATAATTAGTGTTATGAGGAGTGTTATAAGGAGTGTTATAAGGAATGTTATAATTAGTGTTATGAGGAGTGTTATAAGGAGTGTTATAAGGAATGTTATAATTAGTGTTATAAGGAGTGTTATAAGGAGTGTTATGAGGAGTGTTATAATTAGTGTTATAAGGAGTGTTATAAGGAGTGTTATGAGGAGTGTTATAAGGAGTGTTATAAGGAGTGTTATAATGAGTGTTATAATGAGTGTTATAAGGAGTGTTATAAGGAGTGTTATAATTAGTGTTATAAGGAGTGTTATAAGGAGTGTTATGAGGAGTGCTATAAGGAGTGTTATAAGGAGTATTATAATTAGTATTATAATTAGTGTTATAAGGAGTGTTATAAGGAGTATTATAATTAGTGTTATAAGGAGTAGTATAATTAGTATTGTGAGGATTATTTGTCATAGAAAAGCACAAAACACTGTTGCATCTTCTGGGTCTGAGTTTATCCTGATGTGTGTGTGTGTGTGTGTGTGTGTGTGTGTGTGTGTGTGTGTGTGTGTGTGTGTGTGTGCGTGCGTGCGTGCGTGCGTGCGTGCGTGCGTGCGTGTATAAACCCTGACGGTAGATAAGGGGAACAAGATTTTATTCCCCCAAATCCCTCTGAGACTATTTCCTTATCAGTACAGTGACATCACTAAAAGTCAATGAGAGGGAGCTGTGATTGGTTGTTTCACAGAGCTAATAAATAAGTCTGGTTACGAACCTTTGGACTGCTGGCTGTGTGGACACTGTGATTCCTAGATAGGCTGCCGGGCTCCAACCATCATCCTGTTGATTAGAGAAAGAGGAGACACTGTGTGTGTGTGTGTGTGTGTGTGTGTGTGTGTGTGTGTGTGTGTGTGTGTGTGTGTGTGTGTGTGTGTGTGTGTGTGTGTGTGTGTGTGTGTGTGTGTGTGTGTGTGCGAGAGAGAGGTAAGCAACCTCACTATCCATCCTTTGTGCAGTCTTTGATATGGTTGAATGCAGTGAAATGATGTCAGTTAGACTCGCTGCCTGTCTGTTGTTGGCAGGAAGTGTCTGCCTATCTGTTGTTAGCAGGAAGTGTCTGCCTGTCTGTTGTTAGCAGGAAGTGTCTGCCTGTCTGTTGTTAGCAGGAAGTGTCTGCCTGTCTGTTGTTAGCAGGAAGTGTCTGCCTGTCTGTTGTTAGCAGGAAGTGTCTGCCTATCTGTTGTTAGCAGGAAGTGTCTGCCTGTCTGTCGTTAGCAGGAAGTGTCTGCCTGTCTGTTGTTAGCAGGAAGTGTCTGCCTATCTGTTGTTAGCAGGAAGTGTCTGCCTGTCTGTTGTTAGCAGGAAGTGTCTGCCTATCTGTTGTTAGCAGGAAGTGTCTGCCTGTCTGTTGTTAGCAGGAAGTGTCTGCCTGTCTGTTGTTAGCAGGAAGTGTCTGCCTATCTGTTGTTAGCAGGAAGTGTCTGCCTGTCTGTCGTTAGCAGGAAGTGTCTGCCTGTCTGTTGTTAGCAGGAAGTGTCTGCCTGTCTGTTGTTAGCAGGAAGTGTCTGCCTGTCTGTTGTTCGCAGGAAGTGGCTGCCTATCTGTTGTTAGCAGGAAGTCTCTGCCTATCTGTTGTTAGCAGGAAGTGTCTGCCTATCTGTTGTTAGCAGGAAGTGCCTGCCTGTCTGTTATTAGCAGGAAGTGTCTGCCTGTCTGTTGTTAGCAGGAAGTGTCTGCCTGTCTGTTGTTCGCAGGAAGTGTCTGCCTATCTGTTGTTAGCAGGAAGTGTCTGCCTGTCTGTCATTAGCAGGAAGTGTCTGCCTGTCTGTTGTTAGCAGGAAGTGTCTGCCTGTCTGTTGTTAGCAGGAAGTGTCTGCCTGTCTGTTGTTAGCAGGAAGTGTCTGCCTGTCTGTTGTTCGCAGGAAGTGTCTGTCTGTCTGTTGTTAGCAGGAAGTGTCTGCCTGTCTGTTGTTAGCAGGAAGTGTCTGCCTGTCTGTTGTTAGCAGGAAGTGTCTGTCTGTCTGTTGTTAGCAGGAAGTGTCTGCCTATCTGTTGTTAGCAGGAAGTGTCTGTCTGTCTGTCTGTTGTTAGCAGGAAGTGTCTGCCTGTCTGTTGTTAGCAGGAAGTGTCTGCCTGTCTGTTGTTAGCAGGAAGTGTCTGCCTGTCTGTTGTTAGCAGGAAGTGTCTGCCTGTCTGTTGTTAGCAGGAAGTGTCTGCCTGTCTGTTGTTAGCAGGAAGTGTCTGCCTGTCTGTCTGTTGTTAGCAGGAAGTGTCTGCCTGTCTGTTGTTAGCAGGAAGTGTCTGCCTGTCTGTTGTTAGCAGGAAGTGTCTGCCTGTCTGTTGTTAGCAGGAAGTGTCTGCCTGTTCCATAAGGTGTTTTTTTTATCTGTTTTTTTAAATCAAATTTTACTGCTTGTGTCAGTTACTTGATGTGGAATAGAGTTCCATGTAGTCATGGCTCTATGTAGTACTGTGCGCCTCCCATAGTCTGTTCTGGACTTGGGGACTGTGAAGAGACCTCTTGTGGCCTGTCTTGTGGGGTAGTCATGGGTGTCTGAGCTGTGTGTCAGTAGTTTAGACAGACCTCTGGTGGCATGTCTTGTGGGGTAGTCATGGGTCTGAGCTGTGTGCCAGTAGTTTAGACAGACCTCTGGTGGCATGTCTTGTGGGGTTGTCATGGATGTCTGAGCTGTGTGCCAGTAGTTTAGACAGACCTCTGGTGGCATGTCTTGTGGGGTAGTCATGGGTGTCTGAGCTGTGTGCCAGTAGTTTAGACAGACCTCTGGTGGCATGTCTTGTGGGGTAGTCATGGGTGTCTGAGCTGTGTGCCAGTAGTTTAGACAGACCTCTGGTGGCATGTCTTGTGGGGTAGTCATGGGTGTCTGAGCTGTGTGCCAGTAGTTTAGACAGACCTCTGGTGGCATGTCTTGTGGGGTAGTCATGGGTGTCTGAGTTGTGTGCCAGTAGTTTAGACAGACCTCTGGTGGCATGTCTTGTGGGGTAGTCATGGGTGTCTGAGCTGTGTGCTAGTAGTTTAGACAGACCTCTGGTGGCATGTCTTGTGGGGTAGTCATGGGTGTCTGAGCTGTGTGCCAGTAGTTTAGACAGACCTCTGGTGGCATGTCTTGTGGGGTAGTCATGGGTGTCTGAGCTGTGTGCCAGTAGTTTAGACAGACCTCTGGTGGCATGTCTTGTGGGGTAGTCATGGGTGTCTGAGTTGTGTGCCACTAGTTTAGACAGACCTCTGGTGGCATGTCTTGTGGGGTAGTCATGGGTGTCTGAGCTGTGTGCCAGTAGTTTAGACAGACCTCTGGTGGCATGTCTTGTGGGGTATGAAAGGTAGTCTGAGTTGTGTGCCAGTAGTTTAGACAGACCTCTAGTGGCATGTCTTGTGGGGTAGTCATGGGTGTCTGAGCTGTGTGCCAGTAGTTTAGACAGACCTCTGGTGGTATGTCTTGTGGGGTATGAAAGGGTGTCTGAGCTGTGTGCCAGTAGTTTAGACAGACCTCTGGTGGCATGTCTTGTGGGGTAGTCATGGGTGTCTGAGCTGTGTGCCAGTAGTTTAGACAGACCTCTGGTGGCATGTCTTGTGGGGTAGTCATGGGTGTCTGAGCTGTGTGCCAGTAGTTTAGACAGACCTCTGGTGGCATGTCTTGTGGGGTAGTCATGGGTGTCTGAGCCGTGTGCCAGTAGTTTAGACAGACCTCTGGTGGCATGTCTTGTGGGGTATGAAAGGGTGTCTGAGCTGTGTGCCAGTAGTTTAGACAGACCTCTGGTGGCATGTCTTGTGGGGTAGTCATGGGTGTCTGAGCTGTGTGCTAGTAGTTTAGACAGACCTCTGGTGGTATGTCTTGTGGGGTATGAAAGGGTGTCTGAGCTGTGTGCCAGTAGTTTAGACAGACCTCTGGTGGCATGTCTTGTGGGGTAGTCATGGGTGTCTGAGCTGTGTGCTAGTAGTTTAGACAGACCTCTAGTGGCATGTCTTGTGGGGTAGTCATGGGTGTCTGAGCTGTGTGCCAGTAGTTTAGACAGACCTCTGGTGGTATGTCTTGTGGGGTATGAAAGGGTGTCTGAGCTGTGTGCCAGTAGTTTAGACAGACCTCTGGTGGCATGTCTTGTGGGGTAGTCATGGGTGTCTGAGCTGTGTGCTAGTAGTTTAGACAGACCTCTGGTGGCATGTCTTGTGGGGTAGTCATGGGTGTCTGAGCCGTGTGCCAGTAGTTTAGACAGACCTCTGGTGGCATGTCTTGTGGGGTATGAAAGGGTGTCTGAGCTGTGTGCTAGTAGTTTAGACAGACCTCTGGTGGCATGTCTTGTGGGGTAGTCATGGGTGTCTGAGCTGTGTGCCAGTAGTTTAGACAGACCTCTGGTGGTATGTCTTGTGGGGTATGAAAGGGTGTCTGAGCTGTGTGCCAGTAGTTTAGACAGACCTCTGGTGGCATGTCTTGTGGGGTAGTCATGGGTGTCTGAGCTGTGTGCTAGTAGTTTAGACAGACCTCTGGTGGCATGTCTTGTGGGGTAGTCATGGGTGTCTGAGCTGTGTGCCAGTAGTTTAGACAGACCTCTGGTGGCATGTCTTGTGGGGTAGTCATGGGTGTCTGAGCTGTGTGCCAGTAGTTTAGACAGACCTCTGGTGGCATGTCTTGTGGGGTATGTATGGGTGTCTGTGCTGTGTGCCAGTAGTTTAGACAGACCTCTGGTGGCATGTCTTGTGGGGTAGTCATGGGTGTCTGAGCCGTGTGCCAGTAGTTTAGACAGACCTCTGGTGGCATGTCTTGTGGGGTAGTCATGGGTGTCTGAGCCGTGTGCCAGTAGTTTAGACAGACCTCTGGTGGCATGTCTTGTGGGGTAGTCATGGGTGTCTGAGCTGTGTGCCAGTAGTTTAGACAGACCTCTGGTGGCATGTCTTGTGGGGTAGTCATGGGTGTCTGAGCTGTGTGCCAGTAGTTTAGACAGACCTCTGGTGGCATGTCTTGTTGGGTAGTCATGGGTGTCTGAGCTGTGTGCCAGTAGTTTAGACAGACCTCTGGTGGCATGTCTTGTGGGGTAGTCATGGGTGTCTGAGTTGTGTGCTAGTAGTTTAGACAGACCTCTGGTGGCATGTCTTGTGGGGTAGTCATGGGTGTCTGAGCTGTGTGCTAGTAGTTTAGACAGACCTCTGGTGGCATGTCTTGTGGGGTAGTCATGGGTGTCTGAGCTGTGCGCCAGTAGTTTAGACAGACCTCTGGTGGCATGTCTTGTGGGGTAGTCATGGGTGTCTGAGCTGTGTGCCAGTAGTTTAGACAGACAGCTCAGTGCATTCAACTTGTCAATACCTCTCATAAATAAAAATAGTGATGAAGTCAATCTCTCTTCCACTTTCAGCCAGGAGAGATTGACATGCACATTATTAATATTAGCTCTCTATGTACATCCAAGGGCCAGCCGTGCTGCCCTGTTCTGAGCCAATTGCAATTTTCCATTTGTTTTGCAAAAAAAATTGCATAAAGTCCTTTTTTGTGGCACCTGACCACACGACTGAACAGTAGTCAAGGTGCGACAAAACTAGGGCCTGTAGGACCTGCCTTGTTGATAGTGTTGTTAAGAAGGCAGAGCAGCGTTTTATTATGGACAGACTTCTCCCCATCCTAGCTACTGTATCAACATGTTTTGACCATGACAGTTTACAATCTAGTGTTACTCCAAGCAGTTTAGTCATCTCAACTTGCTCAATTTACACATAATTTATTGCAAGATTTAGTTGAGGTTTAGGGTTTAGTGAATGTTTTGTTCCAAATACAATGCTTTTAGTTTTAGAAATATTTAGGGCTAACTTATTCCTTGCCATCAACTCTGAAACTAAGTGCAGCTCTTTGTTGAGTGTTGCAGTCATTTCAGTCGCTGTAGTAGCTGACGTGTATAGTGTTGAGTCATCCGCATACATAGAAACTCTGGCTTTACTCAAAGCCTGTGGCATGTCGTTAGTAAAACATTTAAAAAGTAAGGGGCCTAAACAGCTACCCTGGGGAATACCTGATTCTAACTGGATTATATTTGATAGGCTTCCATTAAAGAACACCCTCTGTGTTCTGTTAGACAAGTAACTCTTTATCCACATTATAGCAGCGGTGTAAAGCCATAAGGGGGTGTAAAGGGGTGTAAAGCCATAAGGGGGTGTAAAGGGGTGTAAAGCCATAAGGGGGTGTAAAGGGGTGTAAAGCCATAACACATTATAGCAGGGGGTGTAAAGCCATAACACATACGTTTCTCCAGCAGCAGACTATGATCGATAATGTCAAAAGCGGCCCTGAAGTCTAACAAGACAGCCCCCCACAATCATTTGATCATCACTTTCTCCTCAGCCAATCATCAGTCATTTTTATAAGTGCTATGATTGTTGAGTATTCTTTCACCCAAATGTATTTCTGGTATTTACACTACAGTAAACAGCCTTTATACAGTATACAGACGTTTTTTTATTTTTAGATAGGCTATGTATTGTATTCTTAAAGCTTTCCTGATGCTTGTATAAACGCTGGTAAACGTGACCCTGCTGTGTTGTGTAACTACGCCTGGTCGGTTTGTGTCTCTGTGTGTCTGTGAACAAGAGCAGACATCATTACTGCTTACGTTTCGTGGTAGAATATTGATCCATCTCCAGGACACCCTCCATCCTCTATGTCACTACTCTAGCTATACTCTCCTTATGAACTTATTGATTGTGTCCTCTAATGGCACCCTATTCCCTATTTTAGTACACTTATTTTGACCAGGGCCAATAGGGCTTAGGGGCTTTGGTCAAAATTAGTGCACCGTATAGACCTAGGTAATAAGATGCCACTTGGGAAATGACCCATACAGCTGATATCAGACCTATTAGCTGACTTTACATTGCTGGATCTTAATTGGAATGTAGTGTGAAGTAAACTCTGACACACTGGTAAAGTAGGCCTACTATAGTTTTATTGTTCTCTTCATCTTACTGAATATGGTTTTAAGGGTCAATGTTGGATTATGTTAATTTTGGGGAGTAATTCTGAAAATACAGGTGTCGTGTTGATGGTCTGAAAACAATAGAGGGATTCTCTCTCTTTTTTTGTGGCTCGGTAGTAAGATAGCCCTTATGATAGGATAGCATATAATCACTTTGCTGACCAGGGCAATGTTAATGCTGGGGGAAAATTCAACCATTTAATGTGGTGAGCCCAACAAACAGTCCTTTCTGTTCTCGTTTGTACATAAACACTCTTACTTAACATATAATAATATGTAAAGTCAGGCTCTAAAACACTTGGTTTACACTACAGTATGTAATGTCAAGCTCTAAAACACTTGGTTTACACTACAGTATGTAATATCAGGCTGTAAAACACTTGGTTTACACTACAGTATGTAATGTCTGGCTCTAAAACACTTGGTTTACACTACAGTATGTAAAGGTAGGCACTAAGACACTTGGTTTACACTACAGTATGTAAAGGTAGGCACAAAGACACGTGGTTTACACTACAGTATGTAAAGGTAGGCACTAAGACACTTGGTTTACACTACAGTATGTAAAGGTAGGCACTAAGACACGTGGTTTACACTACAGTATGTAAAGGTAGGCACTAAGACACGTGGTTTACACTACAGTATGTAAAGGTAGGCACTAAGACACGTGGTTTACACTACAGTATGTAAAGGTAGGCACTAAGACACGTGGTTTACACTACAGTATGTAAAGGTAGGCACTAAGACACGTGGTTTACACTACAGTATGTAAAGGTAGGCACTAAGACACGTGATTTACACTACAGTATGTAAAGGTAGGCACTAAGACACGTGGTTTACACTACAGTAAAGTATGTAATGTCAGGCTCTAAAACATGTCTGGATCAGACCAAAAACCAATGTCCGTGGACATGGAAACCAAGGATGGTTCGGACAAGACCAAAAACCAATGTCCGTGGACATGGAAACCAAGGATGGTTCGGACAAGACCAAAAAAAGACGTCCAAAAGGTGTAGGCGTCGGTCCGTGCTTACTGAGGTGTAGCCTACAGTGTTGCCTAACATTTAACTGTATGAATGCCAGTCTACGTGGAAGGCCTAGCGTTTGTTAAACAGCTACACCTACAGTGTTGCCTAACATTTAACTGTATGAATGCCCGTCTACGTGCTAGGCCTAGTGTTTGTAAAACAGGCCGTTGTATTGACTTTATTAGTCCCGATTCCTGTGACTAATCATTTTGTCTATTTAAGCTCTGAATAGCAGCTAACCGAACTTTATCAGGAGGTATCGTGAGCCTTTTTGCAATGTGTTTACACAGCGGGAAAGGTAGAAGTTGTGGTGGCATATTTCTGCTTTACCGAATGAGGAGAGTTACAAACGACACACCAGTCAGAGTTATACTTAAACTACATCTTTAATAATAAGCAATAACATTTGACTTTCAACAATTCACTATTTCTAATGAACCGTTGAGAAGTGACTACAGAAAAATACAAAAGCTCTTTTATAGCCATGATACACCCCTCTCCACTTATACTGACGAAGCACAGATCTTAGGAACTGTTCACAAAGAAATACTTTTTCTTGAGAGAGAGGAGTATCCCTTAGCCAGATAACATTCGCTATAAATTATCGTTCAGTTTGGTCCCTCAGACGAGGTTCTAATCTCGTTCCTGGTACTTCATAGTACAAAAACACCAACTCATCCAATGGCATATATCAATTGTCAACTCTAGATACTCCCATCTCAAGTAAACCCCCTCTTGACCCCACTCCTGGACAAGCTCACTGAGGGGAGTGAGCCTCTAGGTCATACACTGTCCCAGGATAAGTGTAAGATCAGAGACGACATACAATGTTTCCAGACACTGCCATACACCTCCCCCCAATGGGAAAAGGAGGGAGTGACTGGCGCACAGACATTGTGGAGACAAGTAATTGGTTCCCCATTAATCACGCCATCCCTTCACATGGTTTTAAGAATAGGTAAAGACACATTCACATATGAAGACAATGTTCCATTCTGTTCTCTTCCATTTCTGATATTCTGCATAGCACCAGAGGCATGTAAAAGACAAGTCTGACCTCTCCCCTCTCTGGGCCCCAAGTGACTGAGCCCCAGCTGAGGGAAGAAGTACAACTGCCAACACCAGAGTCCAAAGGGATAAATTCTAATGACAAGTATCTCACATAAGCATATTATGCAGATAAGGCATCTTAATTATCTATGTTACCCAAACTAATTCTGATTCATCCACCACAAAGTATTTTATTTTTTTGCTATGATCAGCTTGTCAAAAAAAGATTTATGGATATAAACTTGAAACCATTGATCATAACAATTTAGAGCACGGGATGAGTTTCCTGGACAGCAGTTGTGAGTAGACTGATTGTCCATTCCATATCGTCCATTTTACTTTTACCTGTCCTGTTTTTAAGATATGTTGTTTGTTAACATAACAGCACATCTTTCTTGCAGGCTTGACTATATTTGATTGGAGAAACCTGCATGATGTAAAAAAACAAAAAAACATTGTCATCCATTTTATCTCCAGCCTGAAGGCTACAGAAAAGGCCACATTCTCTTTCTACCATATCCTGTATCTGCTACATGATTTATGTCAGATGATATTATTTTGAGGGAATGTTAGTGGAGCGCAGCAGCGATGCGTCCCTCCAACAGCACCCTGGAGAGGCATGCTGGGATTGGACAGGATACGTATTTTGTGTCCCTTTGCCTTTGACAAAGTGGGCACTGCTTACCACAGGGCGCCATTAGTGCTCACCTAAAAAGCCCATATGGTTGAGATAAATGATTGTTTTGGGCAGAATTATGTGAGGTTGTGTGTGTTTTTGGAGGTGTGTCTTGGTCAGTTAAGCTCAGAAAATGTCGCCCTCGTCAATCTGCCTAATCCTGACTAATAATGCGTTCCAATTTCAACCGGTGGATCTCCCTTTGTGCTTGGCAGTGCGCCAGTAGAAATGCATCACATCACATCCTGATATACACTGGGTGTACAAAACCTTAGGAACACCTGCTCTGTCCATGACACAGACAGACCAGGTGAATCCAGGTTAAAGCTATGATCCCTTAAGTGATGTCACATGTTAAATCCACTTCAATCCATGTAGGTGAAAGAGAGGAGACAGGTTAAAGAAGGATTTTTAAGCCTTGAGACAATTGAGACATAGATTTTGTGTGTGTGCCATTCAGAGGGTGAATGGGAAAGACAATATATTTAAGTGCCGAGTTTGAGGGTGTCAAGAACTGCAACGCTGCTGGGTTTTTCAACCTCAACAGTTTCCCGTGTGTATCAAGAAAGGGGCCACTACCCAAAGGAAAGGGGTGTTCGGCGACTGTAGCCTAAGCATAATAGAATATTATGAGAGATAATTTCATCATCACACAAAGGGGTTGTGGTTATATCAGGAAGCCTTGTGGATGTTGTTTTGCTCAGTAATCTGAAGGAAACCTAGACGATAGTAGCCTATTGTGACGTCATTTACGGCCATGAAATGTAAATTGTGATTTGTTTGATGCGATAGTTAGAATAGCAATAACCAATGGGCTACGCTCCCATTTCTAGTATTTAAGATGAATTACAAAGGTGAAAGGTTGCATCCACAGTGTGAATAGCCTTTATAAAAAGGAATTGAAAGCCTTGACACTCGTGAGGCAGTTGCGTTTAAAAAAAAAAAATTGCCCCAAGAAAAAAATGTAAATACATAAAATAATTTATCTTTCGAACTGTCTGTGTTTGATAATATTCCTTAAATTCGCAAGAGGCGGAATATATTTCACCGGAGAAAGCATCCGAGCGAGCGCAACAGCGCCCCCCTCTGTCTCAGTATGTGTAGGCCATCTATCTGATGCTGTCTGGTCATAAAGAGTATGACATTGTTGCCAACAGTAGCATTGAAGGCAAGGAAAGCCAGCGAGCATCTGGACTCCCTTGACAAAAAAGTATAGAACATTTGCCAATCAGCGTTGAGCTAAGACTGTCCCTTTCTTGAATTAGCCATGGATGGAGATAGGGGTTTTTGGACTTGGGCTGTACTTAATTCTTCGTACTGGCCAATGATTATAACGGCAACTCTGATCCAACCATTAGTTCATACATTGTTCTGCCCCTGGCCTGAGAGGATTGAAATTCAATATGTAACTAGATGTAAAAGGCTAATGTTAACTAGCTAATGTTGCCCATGAATGGAAGTTAGGCTAACGATAAAGTATTTCAGCCCGGTAGCCTAGGACAACAACAAATAAAAGCATGTACTGTATGACAGAGGGATAAGACTGTTTTCTCAACATGAAAGAAAGGAGGATTGGCGTTTGTCTACATTTAGGGTGAATCAACATGTTTTTTACTTGCCCTAACTTGCACGCGCACGCACACACACACACACACACACACACACACACACACACACACACACACACACACACACACACACACACACACACACACACACACACACACACACACACACACACACACACACACACACACACACACACACACACACACACACAGAAATCAGAACCATGGATAGCCACATCATATTTAGCTTACCTTGATTGGACTAAACCATTTTTGGTGTATTTTAATTGTCACTGTATTAGACTAAGCAGAGGTGAATTGATGATGTTGAAGTTGAAATGGTGCTGGAATAGTGGAGGCAGCTCCTGTATTCTTTGTGACTTGCGGTAACTCTCTGTGGTTCGAAATCAATAGTTGTTTAGTGGATCCGAAAAATGTCAGGAAACAGTAACTTGTTTGACCATGCTGTAGGTCATGTTACTGACTGTTACTGTACATGCAATATGCTTTGTGGACTTCACTGGACAGAGGTTGCTGTGCGGTTGTGTGATAAAACAAAGGTGTGGTTGAATTTATTCTGCCACTGTTTTCCTATTGTCTCGGCTTTTAGGCCTATATATATCACTGTCGAAAGGCATATGAATTAGTAGGTTAAAGAGCAAACCACGCAATTATCACAACACATACAGAATGCTAAGAGTGTGCAAAGCTGTCATCAAGGCAAAGGGTGGATACTTTGAAGAATCTCAAATATAAAATATATTTCGATTTATTTAACACTTTTTTGGTTACTACATGATTCCATATGTGTTATTTCATAGTTTTGATGTTTTCACTATTATTCTACAATGTAGAAAATAGTAAAAATAAAGAAAAACCCTGGAATGAGAAGGTGTTCTGGTACTGTAGACTGTAATATGTCTTGTGTTTTTATTTTGGGGGGGAGGGGGGGGGGGTACCCACGCACCACTACTGTTGTCATGTTATGTGCCGCTTTATACAAATATATATAAACTAAACTGCAAGTCTGCACAAAAAGATATAGGTTGAACACAACAATTAAAGACAACAATCACTGTAACAGGCTTTACACTGTAACAAGCTTAACACTGTAACAAGCTTAACACTGTAACAAGCTTAACACTGTAACAAGCTTAACACTGTAACAAGCTTAACACTGCCACAAGCTTAACACTGCCACAAGCTTAATACTGTAACAAGCTTAACACTGTAACAAGATTAACACTGCAACAAGCTTAACACTGCCACAAGCTTAATACTGTAACAAGCTTAACACTGTAACAAGATTAACACTGCAACAAGCTTAACACTGCAACAAGCTTAACACTGCAACAAGCTTAACACTGTAACAAGCTTAACACTGCAACAAGCTTAACACTGTAACAAGCTTAACACTGTAACAAGCTTAACACTGCAACAAGCTTAACACTGTAACAAGCTTAACACTGTAACAAGCTTAACACTGCAACAAGCTTAACACTGTAACAAGCTTAAAACTTCTTGTCAATATGGGGGTGCTGTTTTCACTTTGTAAAAATTCGTTCCCAAATTAAACTGCCTCATACTCAATTCTTGCTCGTACAATATGCATATTATTATTACTATTGATAGAAAACACTCTCTAGTTTCTAAAACCGTTTGAATTATATCTGTGAGTAAAACAGAACTCAAGTTGGAGCAAACTTCCTGTTAGGAAGTGAGAAATCTGAAATCGGGCACTCTGTTCTAGGATCAGTTTATTAATTTGCATGTATTCTATTGGTCGACATGCACTGCATACGCCTTCCCCTAGATGTCAGCAAGCAGTGAGAATTGGAATGGAGTTGCTAGGCAGATCTGAGGCCATATAAAGGGTCTTGGTACGTGGGGTGCACTCTTTTCAACGTTCGCCATGACGCGAGACAGACCTCAGGATGGCATTCTGGAAAGCTCTCGTTATAGGCCTTAGATATACCCGGCTCTGATTTTATTCGATATAGGTGTTAACTTCTTATGGCTGCAAGGGGCAGTATTGAGTAGCCAGATAAAAGATGCCCATTTCAAACGGCCTCGTACTCAATTCTTGCTCGTACAATATGCATATTATTATTACTATTGGATAGAAAACACTCTCTAGTTTCTAAAACCGTTTGAATTATTTATCTGAGTGAAACAGAACTCATTCTGCAGCACATCTCCTGACCAGGAAGTGGAATGTCAGAAATCGATGCTCTGTTCAACTTCATGCCTATACATGGGCATAAAACGTAAGAGTCTGCGTACACTTCATAGACCTTCCCCTGGTTGTCAAGAGGCTGTGAGAGAAGAAATTTTGTGTTCATCTTGGTCTGAGGTGGAATTAAAGCTCTTTGTATGACGTGACCGTCCCTTTCCTGTTTCTGGAGCGCGCGAAAGGGGACATGGATTTGCCTTCTGTTTAGCTGTCGTTATGGACAACTAACATCTCCGGTTTAGATTTTATTTGATACATGTGACCATATCATCGTAAAGTATGTTTTTTAATGATAGTTTAATCAGATTATTGAATTTTTTTCTGGAGTTTTGCCGTGTTCCGTTCTCTGACTTTGTTGACGTTGGAGTGATCCGTGCCACTTGGCAAGTGCCCATGCTAAATCAAGAGGGAAATTTGCCGTTCCAGATCCAAACAACGACGGTTCTGGACAAAGGACACCTTGTCCAACATTCTGACGGAAGATCACCAAAAGTAAGAAACATTTTATGATGCTATTTCTAATATCTGTCGCGCATGTGAACTGGTCGTCGGCTCCCAAGTGTTTCTGGCTATTGTGGCTACGCTAATATAACGCTACATTTTGTTTTCGCTGTAAAACATTTAATAAATCGGAAATATTGTCTGGAATCACAAGATGCCTGTCTTTCAATTGCTGTACACTATGTATTTTTCAGAAATGTTTTATGATGAGTAATTGGGTATTTGACGTTGGTGTCTGTAAATATTATGGCTGCTTTCGGTGCAATTTCTGATTGTAGCTGAAATGTAAACTATGATTTATACCTGAAATATGCAAATTTTTCGAACAAAACATATGCTATACAATAAATATGTTATCAGACTGTCATCTGATGAAGTTGTTTCTTGGTTAGTGGCTATTTATATCTTTATTTGGTCGAATTTGTGATAGCTACTGATGGAGTAATAAACTGTTATAGTAAAAAAAGTGGTATCTTTTGCTAACGTGGTTAGCTAATAGATTTACATATTTTGTCTTCCCTGTAAAACATTTTAAAAATCGGACATGTTGGCTGGATTCACAAGATCTGTACCTTTCATATGCTGTATTGGACTTGTTAATGTGTGAAAGTTAAATATTTAAAAATATATATATTTTGAATTTCGCGCCCTGCACTTTGAGCTGGCTGTTGTCATAAATGTACCGACGTCGGGCTTGCACGCCAAACAGGTTAAAAACGTCATAATGTAGTTATTTTACACCGAGTTATATCAGTTTATATCAGTATATTGCGATTTTCGGAATTTTCTTAGTGCTGCGTTATAGTGAGTTGGACACGTCTTCGCCACATGGCTAATGTTTACTGCTAATTCCAAAGTTGAAGGCGACAATCTACAACCGAGCAACGATTCTTCTGGACAAAGGACAACTTGCCCAAGATTCTGATGGAAGCTCATCAAAAAGTAAGAACTATTTATGATGTTAATTCGTTGTTCTGTTGAAAAATGTAAAACTACTATTCCGTGACAGGAATACAGTGACAGGGACACAGTGACAGGGACACAGTGCCAGGGATACAGTACCAGCGATACAGTGACAGGGATACAGTGACAGGGATACAGTGCCAGGTATACAGTGCCAGGGATACAGTGCCAGGGATACAGTGACAACGAAACAGTGACAGTACCAGGGATACAGTAACAGGGATACAGTGACAGGGATACAGTGACAGGGATACAGTGACAGGGATACAGTACCAGGGATACAGTGCCAGGGATACAGTCGTAGCGATAGTGCCATGGATACAGTTACAGGGATACAGTAACAGGGATACAGTGCCAGGGATACAGTGCCAGGGATACTTACGTTTTATGCCCATGTATAACCAATATATAACCATTATTATGCATATTGTTTTCTATATAACCATTATTCTGTGTATAACCATTATTCTGTGTATAACCATTATTCTGCTTATTATTCCTGTCATACAGTGCCAGAGATACAGTAACAGGATTACAGTGACAGGGATACAGTACCAGGGATACAGTGCCAGGGATACAGTGCCAGGGATACAGTGACAGGAACACAGTGCCAGGGATACAGTACCAGGGATACAGTGACAGGGATACAGTGCCAGGGATACAGTGACAGGAACACAGTGCCAGGGATACAGTACCAGGGATACAGTGCCAGGGATACAGTGCCAGGGATACAGTGCCAGGGATACAGTGCCAGGGATACAGTGCCAGGGATACAGTGACAGCGATACAGTGACAGTACCAGGGATACAGTAACAGGGTTACAGTGACAGGGATACAGTGACAGGGATACAGTAGCAGGGATACAGTGACAGGGACACAGTGACAGGGATACAGTGACAGGGATACAGTGCCAGGGATACAGTGACAGGGATACAGTACGAGGGATACAGTGACAGGGATACAGTGACAGGGATACAGTGACAGGGATACAGTGCCGGGGATACAGTGCCAGCGATACAGTGACAGGGATACAGTACCAGGGATACAGTGACAGGGATACAGTGACAGGGATACAGTGACAGGAACACAGTGACAGGGATACAGTGACAGCGATACAGTGACAGCGATACAGTGCCAGGGATACAGTACCAGGGATACAGTGACAGGGATACAGTACCAGGAACACGGTACCAGGGATACAGTGACAGGGATACAGTGACAGCGATACAGTGACAGTGATACAGTGACAGCGATACAGTGACAGTGATACAGTGACAGCGATACAGTGACAGCGATACAGTGCCAGAGATACAGTGACAGCGATACAGTGCCAGGGATACAGTGCCAGGGATACAGTGACAGGGATACAGTGACAGGAATACAGTGATAGGGACACAGTGCCAGGGATACAGTACCAGCGATACAGTGACAGGGATACAATGTCATAAGGTGAATGCACCAATTTGTAAGTCGCTCTGGATAAGAGCGTCTGCTAAATGACTTAAATGTAAATGTAAATGTAATACAGTAACAAGAATACAGTGACAGCGATACAGTGCCAGAGACACAGTAACAAGAATACAGTGCCAGGGATACAGTGACATCGATACAGTGCCAGAGATACAGTGACAGGGTTACAGTGACAGGGATACAGTACCAGGGATACAGTGCCAGGGATACAGTGACAGGGATACAGTGACAGGGACACAGTGCCAGGGACACAGTGCCAGGGATACAGTGCCAGGGATACAGTGCCAGGGATACAGTGCCAGGGATACAGTTTCAGACACGTACAGGGTCTCAATACGTTTCTGTCTCCTCTGGGAGATTATATTATATATACAGAATAATAAGCAGAATAATGGTTATATACAGAATAATGGTTATATACAGAATAATAAGCAGAATAATGGTTAAATACAGAATAATAAGCAGAATAATGGTTATATACAGAATAATAAGCAGAATAATGGTTATATACAGAATAATAAGCAGAATAATGGTTATATACAGAATAATAAACAGAATAATGGTTATATACAGAATAAGCAGAATAATGGTTATATACAGAATAATAAGCAGAATAATGGTTATATACAGAATAATAAGCAGAATAATGGTTATATACAGAATAATAAGCAGAATAATGGTTATACACAGAATAATGGTTATACACAGAATAATGGTTATATACAGAATAATGGTTATATACAAAATAATGGTTATATACAGAATAATTAGCAGAATAATGGTTATATACAGAATAATAAGCAGAATAATGGTTATACACAGAATAATGGTTATATACAGAATAATGGTTATATACAAAATAATGGTTATATACAGAATAATAAGCAGAATAATGGTTATACACAGAATAATGGTTATATACAGAATAATGGTTATATACAGAATAATAAGCAGAATAATTGTCATATACAGAATAATGGTTATATACAGAATAATGGTTATATACAGACTAATAAGCAGAATAATGGTTATACACAGAATAATGGTTATATACAGAATAATGGTTATATACAGAATAATGGTTATATACAGAATAATAAGCAGAATAATGGTTATACACCGAATAATGGTTATATACAGACTAATAAGCAGAATAATGGTTATATACAGACTAATAAGCAGAATAATGGTTATATACAGAATAATAAGCAGAATAATGGTTATATACAGAATAATGGTTATATACAGACTAATAAGCAGAATAATGGTTATATACAGACTAATAAGCAGAATAATGGTTATATACAGAAAAATAAGCAGAATAATGGTTATATACAGAATAATGGTTATATACAGACTAATAAGCAGAATAATGGTTAAATACAGAATAATAAGCAGAATAATGGTTAAATACAGAATAATGGTTATACACAGAATAATAAGCAGAATAATGGTTATATACAGAATAATGGTTATATACAAAATAATGGTTATATACAGAATAATAAGCAGAATAATGGTTACACACAGAATAATGGTTATATACAGAATAATGGTTATATACAAAATAATGGTTATATACAGAATAATAAGCAGAATAATGGTTATATACAGAATAATGGTTATATACAGACTAATAAGCAGAATAATGGTTATATACAGACTAATAAGCAGAATAATGGTTATATACAGACTAATAAGCAGAATAATGGTTATATACAGAATAATGGTTATACACAGAATAATGGTTATATAGAAAACAATATGCATAATAATGGTTATATACAGAATAATAAGCAGAATAATGGTTAAATACAGAATAATGGTTATATACAGAATAATAAGCAGAATAATGATTATATACAGAAAAATGGTTATATACAGAATAATATGCATAATAATGATTATATACAGAATAATGGTTATATACAGAATAATGATTATATACAGAATAATGATTATATACAGAATAATGGTTATATACGGAATAATGGTTATACAGGAAAATAATATGCATAATAATGGTTATATACAGAATAATGGTTATATACAGAATAATGATTATATACAGAATAATGATTATATACAGAATAATGGTTATATACAGAATAATGGTTATATACAGAATAATGGTTATATACAGAATAATGGTTATATACAGAATAATGGTTATATACAGAATAATGGTTATACAGAAAAAAAAATGCATAATAATGGTTATATACAGAATAATGGTTAAATACAGAATAATGGTTAAATACAGAATAATGGTTATATACAGAATAAGAAGCATAACAAGATGGTGCCAGAGGGGAGGGCTGCCGTCTTATCGACTCTTATCCAACCATGCTATTTTGGTTGTTTTTTCGCGGTGTTCGTAACTTGTTTTGTACATAATGTTGTTGCTACCGTCTCTTATGACCGAAAAGAGCTTCTGGACATCAGAACTGCGATTACTCAAATTGGACGAGGAGTTCTTCTTCAATGAGTCGGACGCGAGGGATATACTACAGACACCCGACCAGGCCCAGATCCCTGTGATTCGCTGGAAAAGGAAATGTAGGTTTCGCGGAAAGAGATCAGGATACCTTGTGAGGATCAGGCGACGAGTGGCTAATCTGCCCTTGCCTTCCGTTCTGCTAGCTAACGTTCATACCACCACAGACCGATGCTGGCACTAAAACCGCACTCAATGAGCTGTATTCCACCGTAAGCAAACAGGAAAATGCTCATCCAGAGGCGGCGCTCCTAGTGGCCGGGGACTTTGATGCAGGGAAACTTAAATCAGTTTTACCTCATTTCTGTCAGCATGTTATATGTGCAACCAGAGGGAAAACAATTCTAGACCACCTTTACTCCACACACAGAGATGCGTACAAAGCTCTCCCTTGCCCTCCATTTGGCAAATCTGACCATAATTCTATCCTCCTGATTCCTGGTTACAAGCAACAACAAAAAAGTGGTCAGATGAAGTAGAAGCTAAACTACAGGGCTGTTTTGCTATCACAGACTGGAACATGTTCCGGGATTATTCCCATGGCATTGAGGAGTACACCACATCAGTCACTGGCTTTATCAATAAGTGCATCGAGGACGTCGTCCACACAGTGACTGTACATACATACTCCAACCAGAAGCCATGGATTACAGGCAACATTCACACTGAGCTAAAGGGTAGAGCTGCTGCTTTCAAGGAGCGGGACTCTAACCAGGGAGTTTATAAGAAATCCCGCTATGCCCTCCGACGAACCATCAAACAGGCAAAGTGTCAATACAGGACTAAGATCGAATCGTACTACACCGGCTCCGATGCTCATCGGATGTGGCAGGGCAAGCAAACTATTACACACTACAAGGGGAAGCACAGCTGAGAGCTGCCAAGTGACATGAGCCTACCAGACGAGCTAAATAACTTCTATGCTCGCTTCGAGGCAAGTAAAACTGAAACATGCATGATAGCATCAGCTGTTCCGGACGACTGTGTGATCACGCTCTCCACAGCCGATGTGAGTAAGACCTTTAAACAGGTCAACATTGTCAAGGCCACAGGGCCAGACGGGTTACCAGGATGTGTGCTCCTGGCATGAGCTGAACAACTAGAAAGTGTCTTGACTGACATTTTCAACCGCTCCCTTTCTGAGTCTGTAATACCAATGTTTCAAGCAGACCACCATAGTCCCTGTGCCCAAGAACACTAAGGTAACCTGCATAAATAACTACCGACCTGGAGCACTCACATCTGTAGCCATGAAATGCTTTGAAAGGCTGGTCATGGCTCACATCAACACCATTATCCCAGAAACCCTAGGCCCACTCCAGTCTGCATACCGCACCAACAGATCCACAGATGATGCAATCTCTATTGCACTCCACACTGCCCTTTCCCACCTGGACAAAAGGAACACCTATGTGAGAATGCTGTTCATTGACTACAGCTCAGCATTCAACACCATAGTGCCCTCAAAGCTCATCACTAAGCTAAGGACCCTGGAACTAAACACCTCCCTCTGCAACTGGATCCTGGACTTCCTGACAGGCCGCCCCCAGGTGGTAAGGGTAGGTAACAACACATCCGCCAAGCTGATCCTCAACACAGGGGCCCCTCAGGGGTGCGTGCCCAGTCCCCTCCTGTATTCCCTGTTCACTCATGACTGCATGGCCAGACATGACTCCCACACCATCATTAAGTTTGCTGATGACACAACAGTGGTAGGCCTGATCACCGACAACGATGAGACAGCCTATAGGGAGGGGTCAGAGACCTGGCCGTGTGGTGCCAGGTCAACAACCTTTCCCTCAACGTGATCAAGACAAGGGAAATGATTGTGGACTACAGGAAAAGGAGGACCGAGCACGCCCCCATTCTCATCGACAGGGCTGCAGTGGAGCAGGTTGAGAGCTTCACGTTCCTTGGTGTCCACGTCACCAACAAACTAACATGGTCCAAGCGCACCAAGACATTCGTGAAGAGGGCATGCTGACAAAACCTCTTCCCCCTCAGAACACTGAAAAGATTTGGCATGGATCCTCAGATCCTCAAAAGGTTTTACAGCTGCGCCATCGAGAGCATCCTGACGGGTTGCATCACTGCCTGGTATGGCAACTACTCAGCCTCCGACCGCAAGGCAAACAGAGTGTAGTGCGTACAGCCCAGTACATCACCGAGGCCAAGCTTCCGGCCATCCAGGACCTCTATACCAGCCGGTGTCAGAGGAAGGCCCTAAAAACTGTCAAAGACTCCAGCCACCCTAGTCATAGACTGTTCTCTCTGCTACCGCACGGCAAGCGGTACCGGAGCACCAAGTCTAGGTCCAAGAGGCTTCTAAACAGCTTCTACCCACAAGCCATAAGACTCCTGAACAGCTAATCAAATGGCTACCCAGACTATTTGCTACTTTCTGTTATTATCTATGCATAGTCACTGTAATAACTCTACCTACATGTACAATTACCTCGACACCGGTGCCCCCGCACATTGACACATTGACTCTGTACCGGTACCCCCTGTAAATCATTGTAAGGGGATTGCACCAATTTGTAAGTCGCTCTGGATAAGAGCGTCTGCTAAATGACTTAAATGTAAATGTAAATGTAAATAGCCTCCACATTGACTCTGTACCGGTACCCCCTGTATATAGCCTCCACATTGACTCTGTAGCGGTACCCCCTGTATATAGCCTCCACATTGACTCTGTAGCGGTACCCCCTGTATATAGCCTCCACATTGACTCTGTACCAGTACCCCCCGTATATAGCCTCCACATTGACTCTGTACCGTAACACCCTGTATATAGCCTCCACTTTGACTCTGTACCGTAACACCCTGTATATAGCCTCCACATTGACTCTGTACCGGTACCCCCTGTAAATAGCCTCCACATTGACTCTGTACCAGTACCCCCTGTAAATAGCCTCCACATTGACTCTGTACCGTAACACCCTGTATATAGCCTCCACATTGACTCTGTACCGGTACCCCCTGTATATAGCCTCCACATTGACTCTGTACCGTAACACCCTGTATATAGCCTCCACATTGTCTCTGTACCGGTACCCCCTGTATATAGCCTCCACATTGACTCTGTACCGGTACCCCCTGTATATAGCCTCCACATTGACTCTGTACCGTAACACCCTGTATATAGCCTCCACATTGACTCTGTACCGGTACCCCCTGTATATAGCCTCCACATTGACTCTGTACCGTAACACCCTGTATATAGCCTCCACATTGACTCTGTACCGGTACCCCCTGTATATAGCCTCCACATTGACTCTGTACCGTAACACCCTGTATATAGCCTCCACATTGACTCTTTACCAGTACACCCTGTACATAGCCCCGTTATTGTTATTTACTGCTGCTATTTAATTATTTGTTATTCTTATCTTACATTTTTAAGGTATTTTCTTAAAACTGCATTGTTGGTTAAGGGCTTGTAAGTAAGCATTTCACTGTAAGGTCTACACCTGTTGTATTCAGCGCATGTGACAAATAAAATAGGATTTTGAACAATGGTTATACACAGAATAATAATTTGGAAAACCAAGGATTGATTGAAGGGCTATAGGACGGATAAAGGATATGACTCATTCATGTCAGCAGGTATATTAATAAAAAATAGAAAATGCTACATTTAAATGATTTATTCCATAGGAAGGGTTGTGATTTCAGGCATCATATTTCATTGTATTTTGTTAACGGCACATTATGAGTAATGCCATGTGTGTTTTGTCTTGTGTCAGTCCATCGGCTTGTTCGCTAGTCTGTGTGTGTTCTTCTGAGTGGGAGGCATGGCAACCATCTTGCAACGGAATGTTGACATTTGATGACTTACTTCTTCTGTCAACAAAGAGAAGCTATTTCTTTATCCTTTATCCTCCATCTCATTCCTAGCCCACAGACTGAAGACTATTATATGGGTAATGTTGGGTTGTAAACCCACAGACTGAAGACTACTGTATGGGTAATGTTGGGTTGTAAACCCACAGACTGAAGACTACTGTATGGGTAATGTTGGGTTGTAAACCCACAGACTGAAGACTACTGTATGGGTAATGTTGGGTTGTAAGCCCACAGACTGAAGACTACTGTATGGGTAATGTTGGGTTGTAAGCCCACAGACTGAAGACTACTGTATGGGTAATGTTGGGTTGTAAGCCCACAGACTGAAGACTACTGTATAGGTAATGTTGGGTTGTAAGCCCACAGACTGAAGACTACTGTATGGGTAATGTTGGGTTGTAAGCCCACAGACTGAAGACTACTGTATGGGTACTGTGAGTGCAGAGTGGGTTTTCCACAATACATCTTGTAACCCAAACCAATGGTTGCTCTGAAAGTGTCTGGACACATGGTAGAATGAGGTAAAATATGTTGTTGTTGGTGTGTACTACATTTAAAGGGGATTTTGACTTCAGATTTAATAATGATAGAAATTATTTATTTTTTGACTCTGCAGGTTTTACGTCAATAATAATGTTGCTATTTATAGCACATACAGTTAATTCAGAAAGTATTCAGACCCCTTGACTTTTTCCACATTTTATTACGTTACAGTCTTATTCTAAAATGGATTAAATTGTTTTTTTCCCGTCATTAATCTTCACACAACACCCCATAATGACAAAGCAAAAACAGGTTTTTAGAAATGTTTGCAAATGTATTACAAATAAAAAAACATTTACATAAGTATTCAGATCCTTTACTCAGTACTTTGTTGAAGCACCTTTGGCAGCGATTTCAGCCTTGAGTCTTCTTGGGTATGACGCTACAAGCTTGGCACACCTGTATTTGGGGAGTTTCTCCCATTCTTCTCTGCCGATCCTCTCAAGCTCTGTCAGGTTGGATGGGGAGCGTCGCTGCACAGCTATTTTCAGGTCCCTCCAGAGATGTTCGATCAGATTCAAGTCCGGGCTCTGGCTGGGCCACTCAAGGACATTCAGAGACTTGTCCCGAAGCCACTCCTGCGCTGTCTTGGCTGTGTGCTTAGGGTTGTTGTCCTGTTGGAAGGTGAACATTCGCCCCCAGTCTAAGGTCCTGAGAGCTTTAGAGCAGGTTTTTATCAAGGATCTCTCTGTACTTTGCTCCGTAGATCTTTCCCTTGATCCTGACTAGTCTCCCAGTCCCTACCGCTGAAAAACATCCCCACAGCATGATGCTGCCACCACCATGCTTCACCGTAGGGATGATGCCAGGTTTTCTCCAGGCGTGACGCTTGGCATTCAGGACAAAGAGTTCTTGTTTCTCATGATCTGAGAGTCCTTTAGGTGCCTTTTGGCAAATTCCAAGCGGGCTGTCATGTGCCTTTTACTGAGGAATGGCTTCCGTCTGGTCACTCTACCATAAAGACCTGATTGGTGGAGTGCTGCAGAGATGGTTATCCTTCTGGAAGGTTCTCCCATCTCCACAGAGGAACTCTGGAGCTCTATCAGAGTGACCATCGGGTTCTTGGTCACCTCCCTGACCAAGGCCCTTCTCCCCAGATTGCTCAGTTTGACCGTGCGGCCAGCTCTAGAAAGTCTTGGTGGTTCCAAACTTCTTCCATTGAAGAATGATGGAGTCCACTGTGTCCTTGGGGACCTTCAATGCTGCAGAAATGTTTTGGTACCCTTCCTCAGATCTGTGCCTCGACACAATCCTGTCTCGGAGCTCTACGGACAATTCCTTCGACCTCATGGCTTTGTTTTTGCTCTGACATGCACTGTCAACTGTAGGACCTTACATAGACAGGCGTGTGCCTTTCCAAATCATGTCCAATCAATTGAATTTAGCACAGGTGGACTCCAATCAAGTTGTAAAAACATCTCAAGGATGATCAATGGAAACAGGAAGCACCTGAGCTCAATTTGGAGTCTCATAGCAAAGGGTCTGAATACTTATGTCAATAAGGTGTTTCTATTTTTTAAATAAATTAGCAAAAATTCTAAAAACCTGTTTTCACTCTGTCATTATGGGGTATTGTGATGTCATTATGGGGTATTGTGATGTCATTATGGGGTATTGTGTGTAGATTTATATGAAAAAAATGAATAAGGCCGTAACGTAACAAAATGTGGAAAAAGTCAAAGGGTCTGAATACTTTCCGAATGCATTGTAGAAATGCTTGACTTGCATGAAACAAATGATATAAACATGCAGAAAACCTTAACAAGACACAGGCACGCACGCACGCACACACTCACACTAGTCATATAGGGTCTGTTATAAGTTTATAAGTTGAGACTTACCTAAGACAAGTGCACTTGTCTGTTCTACCTCACCCAAGATCACCTGCATCGCATCTTCATCTCTCTCTCTCTGTAGGATCATTCCTACGTATGACTACTAACATATTCTCTCTCTTCTTCTTCTCATCCTACCCTGTCTCTCTGTGTTTTCCCTCCCTCCCTCCCTCCCTCCCTCCCTCCCTCCCTCCCTCCCTCCCTCCCTCCCTCCCTCCCTCCCTCCTCCCTCTCTCTATCCCTCCCTCCCTCCCTCTCTCTCCCTTTCTCCCTCCCTCCCTCCCTCCTTCCTTCCCTCCCTCCCCTCCCTCCCTCCCCCCCTCCCTCCCTCCCTCCCTCCCTCCCCTCTCTCCTAAAGCGTGCAAAAGAAAAGAACAAGACCCAAGCAAGGAAAGGAACAATACACCAAAGAAATCGCGCCTGGTTTTTACTGACCTGCAGCGTCGCACCCTGCTGGCCATCTTCAAGGAGAACAAGCGTCCGTCCAAAGAGATGCAGATGACCATCTCTCAGCAGCTGGGACTGGAACTCACCACCGTTAGTAACTTCTTCATGAACGCCCGCAGGCGCAGCCTGGACAAATGGATGGACGAGGGGAGTCCGGGAGGAGCCTCTACAGCATCCAGCTCTTGTACCAAAGTGTGATCGATGGGGGGGTGGGGGTGGGGGGGGGGGTTATGGTTGGGGTGAGGGGCTGAGAGGGGAGGGGGCGCTTCGCAGCACCACTGGAAAACCAAAACGTTTTACATTTTGCTTTTTGAGGATGAGTTAAAAAGGAAAGGGGCTGTTTACTGGCTGATTTAGCAAAAATAAATCAGATTCATTTATAAAACATTGATGAAGCACTATAGGGTAATCCCACCCCTCTTTGCACACTGCCTGAATGACACCACCAGTCCAAGGCTATTCATGACTAATGTCTATCTATAGCTTTATTAGAATGAAACACAATTAATCTGCTCTATTCTAGTTTTTTATAATGTCACTAAAAACATTAGCCCAAAAACCAAAGACCAAGTATAATATGCTAACATATATATTATGTAAATGATCTATATGTAATATTGGATTGAAACCACAGGGTTAGCTAACCCACCAAAGACACAGAATGTCCTAGCAATCTCCCGGTAAAGGACTTCTTTGAGATCGTCATATAGAATATTTATATTAAGAAATAAAACGTTTAGCTCCAAATACCTAGTATTATCTCCAATGACGGAGACAAGTTCTGATATGTTTCGGATGAATGTTGTTGACACAAGTCCAGGTCAAAGAAAATGCCAAAAGCAGAAAATACTGACTATATACAGGTAATGATCTTACCCCTTGTCAATGGAATAATAATTAGTTTTATATCCATGTTTAGCCAGCTTTACAATTTAGTTGTGCAATCCTTTCCCCGGGAACTGAGAACAGAGGGCAGAGAAATCCTGTATAGACGTGGTCTACCTCTAGTTAGCCCGCTATTTCCCTGGTCCCCCCCCCCCCCCAGAAAACCCGGTTGGAAGTTCCCGGAATCAGGAGGGAATTAGCAGGAATTCCGGAACCCTCCACCCAGGATTTCTGGGAAAACCTGAGAATTTTGAGAAATGAACCCTGGTGTGATTTCATAACTTGAGAACAGACCAATAGACGACAGGTAGAGAGAGGAATGACATTAGAGAGGATGGTTGAAACGTCATCAACATCATCTGAGAATTTTCTGAGGGGAGAGGGAGGTTTAGCACTTAGAGACCTTTCCACAGCCAGCTACTGGCAAGGATGCAAGCACAACACATGACCAACACACACACGACCGACACACACACACACACACACACACACACACACACACACACACACACACACACACACACACACACACAGACACACACACACACACCATTGACTCTTTACAGTGTAAAGAAAATACTACACGTAGCTCTCTCTCAACATATGTAGTGGTCTGTGAAGTATGTGAGCACAATCTTGAAGCACATTTTATTTTAAATAGAACTGGAGCTGCAGCTCAATGTAGAATGTTCTTCACATATTAGAAAACTCAGGATGCCATTTCTAAACAGAGGCTGAAGAACACTGACAACTACTACTACTATACTACTACTACTAATACTACAACTACTACAACTACTACTAATACTACAACTACTACAGCTACTACTACTAATACTACGACTATACTACTGCCACTACTATACTACTACCACTAATACTACACCTACTACTAATACTACAACTACTACTAATACTACTACAAATACTACAACTACTACAACTAATACTAATACTACAACTACTACTATACTACCCACTCTTGCACACACACAGTATAGTACTATCCTCTATATAGTATAATCACTACAAACCACACATGTCCAAATAAACACCAAGTAGGACAGTAGGCCACAACCCCGAGGAGCCATTTCCCCTGTTTCCTAACTTTGTATTATAGAAGCTTTCTGGTAAGACTAAAGTTATTATTCTACCCTGGCATAACATGGTTTATTATAACACAGTAACCATCAATTCTATTTTAATGACAATATCAATCAACTCCTCTAACCCCCACTAGTCTCCACTACCTCCACTAACCTCCACTAGTCTCCACTAGTCTCCACTAACCCCCACTAGTCTCCACTAGTCTCCACTAGTCTCCACTAGTCTCCACTAACCCCCACTAGTCTCCACTAGTCTCCACTAACCCCCACTAGTCTCCACTAGTCTCCACTAACCCCCACTAGTCTCCACTAACCTCCACTAGACTCCACTAGTCTCCACTAACCTCCACTAGACTCCACTCGTCTCCTCTAAACTCCACTAGACTCCACTAGTCTCCTCTAACCTCCACTAACCTCCACTAGTCTCCACTAACCTCCACTAGTCTCCACTAACCTCCACCAGTTTCCACTAACATCCAATAACCTCCACTAGCCTCCACTAGTCTCCACTATTCTCCACAAGACTCCACTAGTCTCCACTAGCCTATACTAACCTCCACTAGTCTCCACTAGTATCCACTAGCTTATTCTAACCTCCACTAGTCCCAACTAGTCTCAACTTGTCTCCACTAGTCTCCACTAGCCTATATTAACCTCCACTAGTCTCCAATAGCCTATATTAACCTCCACTAGTCTCCACTAACCTCTACTAACCTCCACTATTCTCCACTAGAATCCACTAACCTCCACTAGCCTCTACTAGCCTCCACTAACCTCCACTAGTCTCCACTAACCTCCACTAGCCTCTACTAATCTCCACTAGTCTCCACTAACCTCCACTAAGCTCTACTAGTCTCCACTAACCGCCACTAAGCTCTACTAGTCTCCACTGGACTCTACTAGTCTTGTAGAGGCAACACCCTGGGCGCCAGGCTAAGAAAGAAACAAACCAGGAAGAGTGTGTCTGTGCCCCAAATGGCACCCCCAAATGGCACCCTATTCCCTATATAGTGTATTACTTTTAGTGCACTATGTAGGGAATAGGGTGCGATTTGGGACGCAGTCCCCCGGACGTCTGCTTCTTAACTGCTGTGCTGATACTCCACCTGTCTGGTACACCAATGATTATTATATACACCTGCGTGTGTTGAGGACTCCACTCAACACAGTAGCAATGATTCATTATATTACACATTCTGTAAATATATACAAACCTCCTACTTTTCAAGTCAACCCCATACATAAAGATCTTTAGAGTTCAATCATGTCAAACTCGTCTATCCTTCTATCAGCCGTCGATCAAACAACCAAAGCAAAAAAGTCCGGTAAGCAGCCCCTTGTCCAGTAGAACACAGGCTTCTCGTGATACAGAAGTGAGCCAAAGGCTTGACGGACCACAAATGGACACTTGAGACTTTTTTTCTATTTATTGACAAATCAAAACCAAAGAAACTTTTTTCTGCACCTGTTCTACAACAAAACTGTTCTAAAGAGGAAGATAATTATAAATGTGAGCAGCGATGATGACGATGATGAAGAGGAAGAGGAGGAGGACAGACATCAGGGGGAACGGAGAAGTAGCTTTGTTCTGTTCTGATTGGTCAGGACATTTTAAGGGGGAAGCAGGATGTGACTGAAAGGGTTTAAAACACGTGTGTGGGGGGGGGGAAACTACGTCGCTGAGACAGCTGTCTCCTACGGCAGAACGACGTGTCTCTGAAAGTTGGAAGGTTGTCTTTAACGTGTGCCTATGCAGTTTTTCAAGAAAAATGGAAAAGAACAACGAAAACCTCATCAGCTACAAAACCAAAGATTCATAATTATTCCTACAGAAGTTTTCCTCCAAAAACGTTTATTTTCCTGACAATGTCGACCATACATAAAGCCACATACGTATACATGCATGCATACTGTATAGCTAGCACTACCCAGTACATGGGTAGTATGTATATTAGTATGTAGTATGTATATTAGTATGTAGTATGTATATTAGGACATGTACGTATGATTTTAAGGGTACGCTCCTTCTTCAACATGACACTGTGTGATTCAGTAGGTATGATACATCCTCTCCATCACTCCCTTTCACTGGACACTGACTACCTCGGGTTCTCCGTCTGTCCACTCCACTAGGGAACATCATGCCCGGAGGATTCAGGTGTATCTGTCACTGCAGTCTGTAGAGAAACATGATTCTGTGAAACTATGTGAAACTACAGTACACACCAAAGATAACTGGTGTACAGCACAACCCCATTCCTTCCGGTTCCACTAACTGCCGTGCTGTTGTACTCAGACTCACATGGTGGTAGACTACACACATCTCTGTCTGTCGAGCTGTCTCTATCTTTCATCTATTCACCTCACGCTCCAGTCCACTGCTGAATCACAGCGTCCGTGTTAGTGAAGGAGGGTACAGTAGGGGACAGAGGGGTTGGGTGCTCATAGGCACATCCTGTATGACTTCAGTTCTTTTTGGGGAAAACAAAACTCTACTACTCCACACGTTCACAATAAGCAAAACCAAAAATACAAAACAGACTAGTAGTTCAACCTTTTGAGAGAAACTGCTCAAATATCGGTCAAATAGCTTTATCCTTTTCTAGTTGTCTCTCTGTGAGGCTTCTAGTACAAAGATGCTCCGCCACGGCCCTAGCCCTCTTGGTCCTGGTCCTAGCCCTGGTCCTAGCCCTCTTGGTCCTGGTCCTAGCCCTGGTCTTGAGGCTCGGAGCCTGGTGGAGTCCACTTTCATACTCAGTCTGGTCTTGAGGAACATGTACCAACCATGGGTATGAAACTAAAATCCAAAGAGGTTTTCATTGCTTGTCTTTAGTGCTTACGTTTGTTTGCCAATGCCTAATGTACAATTATGTTGTCTTTCCTAGGTTTATGTAATATATGATTTTATTTATGTAATTTATAAATGTTTTAATTAATTGAGAATTCATTTAAATTGCCAAATCTCACTTGGAACCCTTTTACCCTGATACGTTTGCCAAAGTTTACATTGTTTGTCTTGTTTTTTGTTGTTGATGATACTGTCGAACTATTTATGAGGTGTGTTAGTACACATGATAGTTTTTTAACTTAATTATTTAATGTTATTTAATTAGATGTAATTTTTTGGGGGGATGAATATTTATGGGTATTTAAGAGAGTTAGAGAATCAAAGATGCAGTGCTTATGTCCTACCCACGTTAATTTATTATATTAGTAAGTTTACTTTAAAAAGCAACAGAGGGTGTTCAATTGTTTTGTGAATAATGACAGAACAATGTTTTTTTTAATTTAGTAATGTCAGGGTAGTTGTAATAATGAATGTCGCCATTATATTATTATAAACACATTTAGTTAAATCTTTTTCCCGAATATAGATTTTTTTCCATTAACTTCATTCTTCCTGATGAAAACAATCGGTTGTTTTAAAAGATAATGAATGAGCACTGCATTGTATTTTTCCTTCTGTGATTTATTATTAATTCATTTATTTTGTTTTTCATTTGCGAGACCTTTGCATTCTTTTGTTTACCAGTGATGGACGAGCAATGAATTTCAGACTGATGTTTGTGCCACTGATAGGGGAGGGTCACACGTTGATTGAGACAAGTCAGACTCACCAAAGATAACTGGAACACTTGAGAGGTTGGTCGTTGTTTCACTTGATAGAGAAGGAAAACAGAGGATTCCCTTAAACTAGCTGCTTCCAAGACTGACTTGTGTAAAAAAAAAAAAACGATTTCTATTTCTATAGTGAGAACCAAAGAGGCTACCTCACTGACCTTTCCATTTGTCATTTTAATCGTGTTGATGAAACCAAAGATACCAAAGATTTGTTTTCTGTAGTACGGTCTGCGCTTGGCCCATGCTTTCATTTTGATATTATCTCTCTCTCTCTTTCTCCTTCCCTCTCCATTCTCCTTCCCTCTCCATTCTCCTTCCATCTCCTTTCTCCTTCCCTCTCTCTTTCTCCTTCCCTCTCCTTTCTCCTTCCCTCTCCATTCTCATTCCCTCTCCTTTCTCCTTCCCTCTCCATTCTCCTTCCCTCTCCTTTCTCCTTCCCTCTCCATTCTCCTTCCCTCTCCTTCCCCCTTCCCTCTCCTTTCTCCTTCCCTCTCCTTTCTCCTTCCCTCTCCTTTCTCCTTCCCTCTCCTTTCCCCTTCCCTCTCCTTTCTCCCTCTCTCCTTTCTCTTCCCTCTCCTTTCTCCTTCCCTCTCCTTTCTCTTGCTCTCTCCAACACATGCCTTCTCCTCTCCTTTCCCCTTCCCTCTCCTTTCTCCTTCCCTCTCCATTCTCCTTCCCTCTCCTTTCCCCTTCCCTCTCCTTTCCCCTTCCCTCTCCTTTCTCCTTCCCTCCCCTTTCCTCTCCATTCTCCTTCCCTCTCCTTTCCCCTTCCCTCTCCTTTCTCCTTCCCTCTCCATTCTCCTTCCCTCTCCTTTCCCCTTCCCTCTCCTTTCTCCTTCCCTCTCCATTCTCCTTCCCTCTCCTTTCCCCTTCCCTCTCCTTTCTCATTCCCTCTCCTTTCTCCTTCCCTCTCCTTTCTCCTTCCCTCTCCTTTCCCCTTCCCTCTCCTTTCTCCCTCTCTCTCCTTTCTCTTCCCTCTCCTTTCTCCTTCCCTCTCCTTTCTCTTGCTCTCTCCAACACATGCCTTCTCCTCCCCTTTCCCCTTCCCTCTCCTTTCTCCTTCCCTCTCCATTCTCCTTCCCTCTCCTTTCCCCTTCCCTCTCCTTTCTCCTTCCCTCTCCTTTCTCCTTCCCTCTCCTTTCGCCTTCCCTCTCCTTTCCCCTTCCCTCTCCTTTCTCCCTCTCTCTCCTTTCTCTTCCCTCTCCTTTCTCCTTCCCTCTCCTTTCTCCTTCCCTCTCCTTTCTCCTTCCCTCTCCTTTCGCCTTCCCTCTCCTTTCCCCTTCCCTCTCCTTTCTCCCTCTCTCTCCTTTCTCTTCCCTCTCCTTTCTCCTTCCCTCTCCTTTCTCTTGCTCTCTCCAACACATGCCTTCTCCTCCCCTAAAATAATAGGGACGAAGGGGGAAGTGTTAGGGTTAGGGAAGGTGAGGGTGTGTGTTAGGGTTGGGTAAGGTGAGGGTGTGTGTTAGGGTTAGGGTTGGGGAAGGTGAGGGTGTGTGTTAGGCTTAGGGTTGGGGAAGGTGAGGGTGTGTGTTAGGGGTTTCAGAAAGCCCTTCACCAGATTACAGTACACATTGTGTCCAAACCACACATTGAGTTGTTGAGACAAACCCCCAAGTCAACGCCATCTTTACACTGAAGCATTGAGACAACCTAGAGGCTGGATAAAATACATCCACATACTTTATATAAAGAACATATATATATACTAATATAATTCCCAGATATCTAGGGATTAACTTTTCTCCTTGATTTCTTTTTTTATATATTTTTTTATATGTAACGATCAAACAAGCAGTGCCGGGAAAAACAAACGTTTTTAGAAATCTACAAACACAGGAGAGTCAGAATGATTGGCCCCCCCCCAAAAAACACAGTGTCCATCTCATCAAACTGACATTATAGAATCTGTATTTTTACTAGTGCCTGTGCAAAGTAGGCTACAGTCCATACATTTGAAAATGCTTCCCTCAATCCGCCCCAAGTATCACTCCTTAACAATCAGACTTAATGGAAATAAAGCAATGGACAATATACTGTAAATGGACTTCAAAAACCACAATCCTCCTCCCTGCCTATTGGTCCAGTGCAACGTTGTGATTTAAACCAAACCAAACCAAAGAAACCTCAACACAAAGAAACCAAAAGGCACTGGTGAAAAGCCTCTCTGAAAGACACATAACCCTGATACATTCTGGTTCAAACAAAACAGAACAGCTGTAATCGTTATAATAGCAGTAGTGTACTCCTTGGGACTAATGCTGTGTTCGTAACCAAGCGGGAGGTGGGAATATGCCAGTTGTGAAGTCGTAAATACCAGTTGGATGTATTCACGTGCTTTGAACTCGTTGAGAAACGCAGATTGGTCAACAAGCTACTTAACCCATGAACTAAAAGTACAGCTATCATGCTCGTTAACAAATTATAGTGTTCACAAACCATATGAATAGATAGCTTTTTATAAATAATATTTTGTTGTTGCATTTAACTGCTGGAAATGCTGTTATAGAGGCCAGTCTCTTAGTAGGGAGCCACTGGGGCTCCCGAGTGGCGCAGTGGTCTAAGGCACTGCATCTCAGTGCTAGAGGCATCACTACAGACACCCTGGTTCAAATCCAGGCTGTATCACAACCGACTGTGATTGAGGGTCCCATAGGGGCGGCGCACAATTGTCCCAGCGTCGTCCGGGTTTGCACGGTGTAGGCCGTCATTGTAAATAAGAATTTGTTCTTAACTGACTTGCCTGGTTAAATAAAGGATAAATACATTTATATATACATTAAAATACATTAAAGGATAAATACATTTATACATTTATCCTAGGTGATGTCAAAGGTCAGCATGTGGGAGAAGTGGGAGGGATGAGTTTCCCACTAGTAATTACCAGTTGGAGGGGTCTTCAATGGGATTTTTCCCAGTTACATGTGAGAAATTCCTACTTCCCACTTGGTTATGGAACACATCATTATACTCATCTAGCTCCTGTTTGGAAAGGTAATATGGAGTTGAAATGAGAGAGAGAGAGAAATAATGTTGGATCTAGTGGGAACTTGGGACCATTGTCATTTATGAAAGTACGGGAGTTCATCACATGTTGCCACGTTCATCTATGTGTAGCCTATACGAATTAGCATATAATACATTATACAAATACACTTAAGATATGGGAGTGGCAACAGTTGATGTGAGACTCCTGGAACCATAGGACAGTACTGACCAATGAATTCTCTCTCTAGAGCTGATATGATAGGCTTTTAGGCCTATATTACTAATAGGGATAGAGGCCTATATTACTAATAGGGTTAAAGGCCTATATTACTAATAGGGTTAAAGGCCTATATTACTAATAGGGTTAAAGGCCTATATTCAGCCAGCTATATTACTTTTCCACTGGGGCTGCTTTAACAAAGACGTAAACAGCGCTTTTGTTGCAAAGTATGAGATAACCATGGGACGAGTGCCTTGCTTGAACCAAAGAAAAGTGTAGACCTCTCTGTACTTACCTCAGCTTCTAGCCGGCCGTCACGTTGTTGACTAGTGGACAATGTATTAGTCCGGCTCTGTGGTGCTTTGCAATGCAATCACTAAGCAAAGAACTAAGAGAAATGATACCAAAGGCTTTCCAAATATATCTGTTTCCTCTCCTCTTCTTATTCTACCAAATGGTTGCAAAGCTTTACATTTCTTTTTTTTTTAATGAAAAATGAAAAAGTTGTGGCATGTTAACAGCGCAGACCGTGCTCTCCTCAATGTTCTCAGATATACCTCAGAGATACTAGTGGTTAGGGTAATGTTATTCTAGCGTATGTAATAAATTATTATTTTGGTAACTGTGACTTTACGAGACAAACCAAAAAAAAAAAAATTTATACATTTTAAGTTGTGATTTCTGTAATAGTTGAAGAGGTGCGCTTACCAAAAACAAATGCTTGTCTTTTTGTGGTTTGAGTTTTTAATTGTTTCTGGTTTTATTTTTTGTTGTTGGAGTGGCTCCGGTTACTCACTCAGCTTTCTGGAATGAGGATAGTTGCAGATTAAGCCTACAGTTTACATGTTACAATGTAAAAAAAAAAAGACAAAAAAAAAAGACAAAAAACTCCCCCTTGTTCTTCTGTTCTAGTTTCTGACCACCATTTTGTAAATGTTTCCTTCTTTGTCTTATGGCATAGTTTCTGACCACCATTTTGTAAATGTTTCCTTCTTTGTCTTATGGCATAGTTTCTGACCACCATTTTGTAAATGTTTCCTTCTTTGTCTTATGACCTAGTTTCTGACCACCATTTTGTAAATGTTTCCTTCTTTGTCTTATGACCTATTCTTCTGTGTTGAAGTGTAGCATTATGTTTAGCAACTGCCAAACAACAGTGCTATAGCCCAGATTTTATGCATGAGTATATTTACAATTAGCTAGCAGTGTAATGCATTGTGACTTCATTACTTTTTAAGTTCAGAATCCGTACCACTCTATGGGCTGCATGTGGTTGCTGAGAGTGTGGCTCAGTTGTGTATATATTGGCCCTCCACTGTCATAGTGCACCCTCTGGGTAATAAGTGAATTAGCTGAAGGGTCCGTATTCCCGAGTAGAAGGTTATGAACACAAGGCTAACTGTTAACATACTGCACAAGGCTAGCACAAGGCTAGCACAAGGCTAACTGTTAACATACTGCACAAGAGTGACAGATGAGATAGAAATAGAATGAGTAAAAATAAAATAAAACTGTTCTGAGGCCTATTTGAGACAGTAGTCCACAACTTTGACATAGCCTTCGTATAGTAACTTACACAGCGCAGAATTTGACATCGATGGACAAACCATGTAGTATTTAATCAACCACAATAGACCTGAAAACACAGTACAATAAATAACCTTTCAAAGAATATTAGTGAAAAGGCCTCAACTTAATGATGTCACAGAAGGTACTGTGCCTGACAATCTATGCCTCTCTTATACCTTCCACTTAGCTAACAAATTAAACCCTATTATGAGACAGCAGCACTCAATCAGTGTCTGATGAAAATACAACAAATGAGTTTAGGATGAAGTGATTGTACAGTACTCTGGTCCTCACTGGGTTAATCATTTATAATAAATTTAAAAAAAACACACATAAAGAGAACTATGGCAACGCCACTAGCCTGTGAAGGGTCAGACGGTCTGACGACCACAGGGGGTTAGAGGTTAGAGGTCAGAGGTCAGTGTGACGATAACCAAATTAAACTCGATGAATCAAATCACTCATTCATTTAGTAGAAGATGAGAATATTGAAAAATAACTTTTCACTTTGATTCATCAATTTTACTCTCCACAGTTGGATTCTCTTTATGTATCTATGCTTGACGGAACATAACATACTGTACATTGGCTCAGTAAGGGTCTTATATAAGCCCTTTCACACAACTGAGCCGAGCCGAACCGAACTGAACCGAGCTGTACTGACCTGGTTTGTTCAGGTCGGCATGATAGTGTGAAAAGGCTACTTAGAGAGGAGTGTGTTTAAACCAAAATGCAAGGGGTGGTGTTACAATCTGATGATATCAGTAAATTACACCTGGAAAGGATGACCTCACAGGAAGTGGTTGAGAAGCCTGGTTCCAGATCTGTTTGTGACACCCACCATAGGCGTTAGATATACAGCACAAACAGATCTGGGATCAGGCTAGACTGTGTGGTAGTGGTTGAATATTCTAAGCAAAAGCTTCATTCCAAAGATGAAAACGAAGCCAATATTGCTGTCTATCCCAAAGAAATACATTTACCATTTTCTGTAGATTTTTTACTGATTTGTTTCTGTTGATGTTTTTGTTTTTTGTAAAAGAAAAACATGATTTTTTTTTCTTTTGTTTCTTTTCATTAGTTGGAACACAAATGGGAGCTGGTATTAAAAGTATGGTGTTGTAATGGAATCGTATGGATAACCTATTGATAAGCAATTCAATTATGATCAAAATGAAGGAAATATTCAGAGTTAATGTTGTTTCGCTTACCCTGTCTATGTAAAGACAAAATAAATCCTGTCTGTGTAAAGACAAAATAAACCCTGTCTGTGTAAAGACAAATACATTTGTCCTCATGACTTGAAAACCAAAAAAAAATGTATTTTTCAGATGAAAATGATTGTATACATGTTTTTGTTCCATGTCTCAAATAGACTGAAATGTTGTAGTTCTGCAATGTATTTCTTAAAACAAGGAGGGAAAATAAGACCATTTAAAATAATTAATTAGTTTTCTTTCTTTCCTTTAAATTGAATCCTTTTGAACAAAGGGATAGTAACAGCGTATCGGGCCTGAACCGCTGGGCCACCGTAGAACCAGGAAACTGCTTTCAAACACACATCATTCACTTCACCTGTGTCAATGAGACCACAGCATTTATAATAATTTGGTGCCGTGACACTGACAGATTGCTGGGTAGTGAGCGTCCTACTACTGCCTAATATTGCTAGAAGTGATGTCTGTGGTGAGAACTAAAGACTAGAGTCAGTGATCTCAAATCCACACCTCCTTTGAAACAGTGTGTTCTAATGTAAAAGCAACAACTAATGTGTAGCATAAATGTGCATTGACAGGGTAATATTTTGTTATATACATAAATCTTTATTTTACCAGGTAAGACTGAGATGAGTCGATGTGATGAATACCAATACCAACAACAACAAAAAAGATAACACTTACATACATTATGGCTAAATCCCCGAGCTGACAAGGTACAGATCTGTCGTTCTGCCCCCTGAACAAGGCAGTTAACCCACTGTTCCCCGGTAGACCGTCATTGAAAATAAGAATTTGTTCTTAACTGACTTGCCTAGTTAAATAAAGGTAAAACATTTAAATAAATAAAAATCATATGGAACCAGTCTGGAAGGTAAGAGTACAGCTATTGTCACATTAACCTACAGATACTCATTATTAACCTACAGATACACATTATTACAGATACACATTATTAACCTACAGATACACATTATTACAGATACACATTATTAACCTACAGATACACATTATTACAGATACACATTATTAACCTACAGATACACATTATTACAGATATACATTATTAACCTACAGATACACATCATTACAGATACACATTATTAACCTACAGATACACATCATTAACCTACAGATACTCATTATTAACCTACAGATACACATTATTAACCTACAGATACACATTATTACAGATACACATCATTAACCTACAGATACTCATTATTAACCTACAGATACACATTATTAACCTACAGATACACATTATTACAGATACACATCATTAACCTACAGATACACATCATTAACCTACAGATACTCATTATTAACCTACAGATACACATTATTACAGATACACATCATTAACCTACAGATACACATCATTAACCTACAGATACTCATTATTAACCTACAGATACACATTATTAACCTACAGATACACATTATTACAGATACACATCATTAACCTACAGATACTCATTATTAACCTACAGATACACATTATTACAGATATACATTATTAACCTACAGATACTCATTATTAACCTACAGATACACATTATAAACCTACAGATACACATTATTACAGATACACATCATTAACCTACAGATACACATCATTAACCTACAGATACTCATTATTAACCTACAGATACTCATTATTAACCTACAGATACTCATTATTAACCTACAGATACACATCATTAACCTACAGATACACATCATTAACCTACAGATACTCATTATTAACCTACAGATACACATCATTAACCTACAGATACACATCATTAACCTACAGATACACATCATTAACCTACAGATACTCATTATTAACCTACAGATACACATTATTACAGATACACAATATTAACCTACAGATACACATCATTACAGATACACATCATTAACCTACAGATACTCATTATTAACCTACAGATACACATTATTACAGATACACATTATTACAGATACACATTATTACAGATACACATCATTACAGATACACAATATTAACCTACAGATACACATCATTACAGATACACATTATTACAGATACACAATATTACAGATACACATTATTAACCTACAGATACACATCATTACAGATACACATTATTACAGATACACAATATTACAGATACACATTATTACAGATACACATTATTACAGATACACATCATTACAGATACACATTATTACAGATACACATTATTACAGATACACATTATTACAGATACTCATTATTACAGATACTCATTATTAACCTACAGATACACATTATTACAGATACACATTATTACAGATACACATCATTACAGATACACAATATTAACCTACAGATACACATCATTACAGATACACATTATTACAGATACACAATATTACAGATACACATTATTAACCTACAGATACACATCATTACAGATACACATTATTACAGATACACATTATTACAGATACACATTATTACAGATACACATCATTACAGATACACATTATTACAGATACACATTATTAACCTACAGATACACATCATTACAGATACACATTATTAACCTACAGATACTCATTATTAACCTACAGATACTCATTATTAACCTACAGATACACATTATTACAGATACACATCATTAACCTACAGATACACATCATTACAGATACACATCATTACAGATACACATTATTACAGATACTCATTATTACAGATACACATTATTACAGATACTCATTATTACAGATACTCATTATTAACCTACAGATACACATTATTACAGATACACATTATTAACCTACAGATACACATTATTACAGATACACATCATTAACCTACAGATACTCATTATTAACCTACAGATACACATTATTACAGATACACATTATTACAGATACACATTATTAACCTACAGATACACATTATTACAGATACACATCATTACAGATACACATTATTACAGATACTCATTATTACAGATACTCATTATTAACCTACAGATACACATTATTACAGATACACATTATTAACCTACAGATACACATTATTAACCTACAGATACACATTATTACAGATACACATTATTACAGATACACATTATTACAGATACACATTATTACAGATACACATTATTACAGATACACATTATTACAGATACACATTATTAACCTACAGATACACATTATTAACCTACAGATACACATTATTAACCTACAGATACACATTATTACAGATACACATTATTAACCTACAGATACTCATTATTAACCTACAGATACTCATTATTAACCTACAGATACACATTATTACAGATACACATCATTAACCTACAGATACACATTATTACAGATACACATTATTACAGATACACATTATTACAGATACACATTATTACAGATACACATTATTACAGATACACATTATTAACCTACAGATACACATTATTAACCTACAGATACACATTATTAACCTACAGATACACATTATTACAGATACACATTATTAACCTACAGATACTCATTATTAACCTACAGATACTCATTATTAACCTACAGATACACATTATTACAGATACACATCATTAACCTACAGATACACATTATTACAGATACACATTATTACAGATACACATTATTAACCTACAGATACACATTATTACAGATACACATCATTAACCTACAGATACACATTATTACAGATACACATTATTAACCTACAGATACACATTATTACAGATACACATCATTAACCTACAGATACTCATTATTAACCTACAGATACACATTATTACAGATACACATCATTACAGATACACATCATTACAGATACACATTATTACAGATACACATTATTACAGATACACATCATTAACCTACAGATACACATTATTACAGATACTCATTATTACAGATACACATCATTAACCTACAGATACACATTATTACAGATACACATTATTACAGATACTCATTATTAACCTACAGATACACATTATTACAGATACACATTATTAACCTACAGATACACATTATTACAGATACACATTATTAAACTACAGATACTCATTACATTAACCTAGGTTTTAACTCCAACCCTGTTCCTGGAGAGAAACCTTCCTGTAGGTTTAAACACCAACCCTGTTCCTGGAGAGCTACCATCCTGTAGGTTTTCACTCCAACCCTAATATAGTGCACCTGATTCTAATAATTAGCTGGTTGGTAAACTGAACCAGGTTAGTTACAACTGGGGTTGAAGTTAAAACCTACAGGAGGGTTTCTCTCCAGGAACAGGGTTGGAGTTAAAACCTACAGGAGGGAATCTCTCCAGGAACAGGGTTGGTGTTTAAACCTACAGGAGGGTATCTCTCCTGGAACAGGGTTGGAGTTAATACCTACAGGAGGGTCTCTCTCCAGGAACAGGGTTGGAGTTAATACCTACAGGAGGGTTTCTCTCCAGGAACAGGGTTGGAGTTAAAACCTACAGGAGGGTTTCTCTCCAGGAACAGGGTTGGAGTTAAAACCTACAGGAGGGTTTCTCTCCAGGAACAGGGTTGGAGTTAATACCTACAGGAGGGTTTCTCTCCAGGAACAGGGTTGGAGTTAAAACCTACAGGAGGGTTTCTCTCCAGGAACAGGGTTGGAGTTAAAACCTACAGGAGGGTATCTCTCCAGGAACAGGGTTGGAGTTAAAACCTACAGGAGGGTATCACTCCAGCAACATTGTTGGAGTTAAAACCTACAGGAGGGTATCTCTCCAGGAACAGCATCTCTCCAGGAATGGGGTTGGCGTTAAAAGTGACTTACAGTCGTGTGCATAGATTTTATATATGGGTAGTCCTGGGAATCAAACCTTCTCCCTATATCTCTCTCTCTCGCTCTCACCCCTCTCCCTACCGCACCTGCTGTCTCGACCTCTGAATACTCAACTATGAAAAGCCAACTGACATGTCCTCCTGAGGTACTGGACCCGTTGCACCGTCTACAACCACTGATTATTATTTGACCCTGTTGGTCATCTACGAACATTTGAACATCTTGAAGAACGATCTGGCCTTAAATGGCCATGTAATTCTTATAATCTCCACCCGGCACAGCCAGAAAAGGACTGGCCACCCCCCAGAGCCTGGTTCCTCTTTAGGTTTCTTCCTAGGTTCCTGCTTTTCAAGGGAGTTTTTCCTAGCCACCGTGCTTCTACACCTGCATTGCTTGCAGTTACAGGCTGGGTTTCTGTGTAAGCACTTTGTGTCATCTGTTGATGTAATATAATAATATATTCTATTTTGCAGACGCTTTTATGAGCAAAGATTGTATATATGGGTAGTCCTGGGAATCAAACCCACTGTCATGGTGCTGTAAACACCATGCTCGACCAACAGACGACTACATAAAAAGGGATTTATAAATACATTTGACTGATTGATCTGCATTGAACCATGCTATTTTATTTGTCTCTACGCACACACACACACACACACACACACAACATGCAAACACCCACACATTCATACTGACTCTATACCCACTTCTATACAAGCATCATATACGCTGCTGCTACTCTGTTGTCCTGATGTCTAGTCACCTTCCCCCTATACATATCTACCTCCATCACTCCAGTATCCCTGTCCCCTTCCCCCTATACATATCTACCTCCATCACTCCAGTATCCCTGTCCCCTTCCCCCTATACATATCTACTTCCATCACTCCAGTATCCCTGTCCCCTTCCCCCTATACATATCTACCTCCATCACTCCAGTATCCCTGTCCCCTATACATATCTACCTCCATCACTCCAGTATCCCTGTCCCCTATACATATCTACCTCCATTACTCCAGTATCCCTGTCCCCTATACATATCTACCTCCATCACTCCAGTATCCCTGTCCCCTTCCCCCTATACATATCTACCTCCATCACTCCAGTATCCCTGTCCCCTATACATATCTACCTCCATCACTCCAGTATCCCTGTCCCCTTCCCCCTATACATATCTACCTCCCTCACCCCAGTATCCCTGTCCCCTTCCCCCTATACATATCTACCTCTATCACTCCAGTATCCCTGCACATTGTTAATATGGTACTGACCCTGTATATAGTATACTGACCCTGTATATAGCTTACCTACTTTCTCGTGTTCTTCTGAATTCAATGTATTGTGTTGTTCTACTTGACTTTGTTATTGATTACTGCATTGTTGGGAAAGAGCAATCAAGAAAAGGCATTACACTATACTAGCGCACGTGACAAAAACTTGAGAAAACATTTAACAAATGCATCCAACATTTATTTTCAAATAACATATTAAATGAAATGTCTACATATGTACCGATACATCCATCACAGTAACTGAGCAAAATGTTAGCCCTGCCTACTTCCTCCACGTTGGCGCAGTCAAAGAAGGATCCAACAGTCTCCGATCAAGAGGCTCCGAACTAGTGTAACAGTATAACTTTAAACCGTCCCCTCGCCCCGACCCGGGCGCGAACCAGGGACCCTCTGCACACATCAATAACAGGTGACGTAACTGATTGAAATGCTACTAGCGCGCACCCGCTAACTAGCTAGCCATTTCACATCCGTTACTACACTAGCAACATCCCTCCTCCGCTATTCACCGTCACAAAAACAAAATCCCAAAAAAACGTTGTAACAATTAGAGAAGCCAGTTCTCTGTTCACAGTTTGGGAGGCAGTTCCATTGTTAACTCTTTATATGGACCAATCCCCTTACGGTTTCCAAGGCTACACACGCTCCTAAATCTGGACGATCAACAGAGATACTAGCATCTGTTGAAGACTATGGAAGTCCTATTGAATACTGGTACAATATACATACACCAATTGGACGCTTGTGTCTCTGCGTCAAGAGTGATGGTGAGTCCAGTGATGATGAACCCACTTCAAATAGTACAGAGGATAGGTTCTTAACTCTGGTACAGGTGGTTTATGTGCAGCTCTGCATCAGAAAGCCAAAACTAAAAAGGGTGTTGAAATGTGCAGCTCTGCATCAGAAAGCTCTGGACCAGAGCTAGACCCTTGTTGCATAAAAAGGTGTCGGATGTTATTACATACATTCAATCTGTCACGAAGAATCCAAAAATGAAACATGCACGAAATGCATGTCTGGCAGGTCTTCTCCCTGTTATAACTCCTTAAAATCTCATCTCTCCCTCTCCTCCCCTACTCGGCCGGGCCCACCAACCCGTTTCCTCCAATCCCACCTTCAGTCAATTCACTCTGGCCTGGACACTCATTCTCTCATTTCATTCCTCCTCACCTCTCAGTACCCCGCTGCTGAACACACTTCCTCCTCATCCACCTGTCGTCCCCCGCCCCCCCCGCCAGCCAAACTGTACACCCTCCTCTCTTCACCCCCTCCCCTCAAGAAATCAATGGGAGGGGTCTCAATTAGAGGTCACACGGTGGAGAGCGCCAGCCGAGTTCCAGCCAAGCGCCAGCTTTTCAATTACCAGGAGGCTCCTGCTGCTGCTGTGCCAACCCCCCCCCCCCCTCCTCTAATAGCCCCGCCCTCTCCTCTAATAGCCCCGCCCTCTCCTCTAATAGCCCCGCCCTCTCCTCTAATAGCCCCGCCCTCTCCTCTAATAGCCCCGCCCTCTCCTCTAATAGCCCCGCCCTCTCCTCTAATAGCCCCGCCCTCTCCTCTAATAGCCCCAACCCCCCAGATGTAGGACTGGGTTGTTGAAGATCTGATGAAATGATGCAAAATGTTTTTAATGTTGTCCATTTTATTAGATGTAGTGGAAGACTTGGTGTTAAATGTTGTATTCCAGTAAAAATTAGATAACACATTTTGAACAGCAGAGCAGGTGGTGTTTTATGACAGACAGAAATAAATAAACCTTTAAAAAAAAAAATCACAACGATGTAACATGAAGCGGCATCTCTTCACTATATATATACACACACAAATCATATATGTAAGAGATAATCAATGAGGGCTGTGTGTTCTATGGAAAATAATTAACGACGTGTTCCCACGACGCGCTAGCAGAGTGGACTTCATGCAACTGCGTGGGAGGTTATTTTCCAGAAAACGCATATAGCCCCGAGTTGATTATCCCTTTGATAACATGGCTGTAATTGAACACATTTGCCGGCTGTAATTGAACACATTTGCCGGCTGTAATTGTGTTCAACGTCCACTGAAGAAGCTAGCAGGTTGACGAGATAGCTACAGTAGTTGCCGTGGTAACCAAACAGACAGACGTTGCTAGTTTAGCTAACCAAACTATCAGTCCTAGTTTGCGATGATGAAAATTGAGTTCAACACGGCCAATACTGTTCTCAATTTGACCTTTGATTTCAAAAGCATCTTAAACAAAAACATGTAAGAGTAAACGAAAGTCATTGAATTCAACCGTGCTGATATACCATGCGTTATAGGGAAGTAATGTACGCTCTAAAATGCTCTTCAAACCCAATCAGAAACGACTATTCAACAATAAGATGGTATAATGTCTTATTAAACTATGGTATCCAAACACATCTATAAACAAACCTCAATTTCTATACATCAAAGTTTCTTCAACATGATTTACAGATGACTTCTTAAATACATTAGAAAATCGGGATTGTGTTCAGCAGGCACGTAACAGAAGAAAACGGCTGAAAACAGAGAGGTTCTCCTCCAACTTGCCCAATAAGAAACGCTCCTGTACTTTTTTGGGGGGGGGGGGTTGCAAAATGATTTAAAAACGTTTAGTTACGGTGTGCCCTGATGAACACGACCCTGGTAAATTATCACATTGGAGTAAATTACATATAAAAAGCACAGAGTTGAATCAATGTTCAAAGAGCAAGTGTAAAAAGGCACGTTACCGACAACGGAGAGCATGTCAACGCTGCTAGTCGCTAAGAATATGTCTGTCTGTCTAAACAGCAGCAGCTATAACACAGCTCAGGTTAGATGGATGAGGCCACGGAGCCCATAGTTAGACCGGCAGCAGGTTCGGAGCTGAGGGAGGTGAGAGGCCAGCCGGGGAGAGACAGGGATGGGGGACACTGCAGCAGGGAGGTGACAGGCCAGCCGGGGAGAGACAGGGATGGGGGACACTGCAGCAGGGAGATGAGGGGTTGACCGGGGAGAGACAGGGATGGGGGACACTGCAGCAGGGAGATGAGGGGTTGACCGGGGAGAGACAGGGATGGGGGACACTGCAGCAGGGAGATGAGGGGTTGACCGGGGAGAGACAGGGATGGGGGACACTGCAGCAGGGAGATGAGGGGTTGACCGGGGAGAGACAGGGATGGGGGACACTGCAGCAGGGAGATGAGGGGTTGACCGGGGAGAGACAGGGATGGGGGACACTGCAGCAGGGAGATGAGGGGTTGACCGGGGAGAGACAGGGATGGGGGACACTGCAGCAGGGAGATGACAGGCCAGCCGGGGAGAGACAGGGATGGGGGACACTGCAGCAGGGAGGTGACAGGCCAGCCGGGGAGAGACAGGGATGGGGGACACTGCAGCAGGGAGGTGACAGGCCAGCCGGGGAGAGACAGGGATGGGGGACACTGCAGCACTGAAGCAGGGAGAGGAGAGGTTGAACCGGGGAGAGACAGGGACTCATGCAGGGGCAAGATGTGCAGCAGCACTTTGTGGAAGTGGAACCAGGGATTATGGTTCCGTATAAGAGATTAGAGGTCAGAGGAGATTACTGGGTGGGAAAGGTAAGAGCGTCGACTCTGGATGAGTCGTGCCTCTACAAGGATGGAAGCAGGGATCCTCTGGAGGCCGGGAGGAGATAGAGGTCTCAAAGCAGGGGACAGTCCACCAGACTTCAGAGAGGGTCTCAAAGAGACACTGTGGATGACATACCAGAATGGGGTGGGGGACACGCTTCGCTACTGTCCCTGAGCATGGCGTACAAACCAACTGGACCAGGTGAGAAAGGATTACAGTCCAGTTTATCTTCCTCTTTGGAAAAAGATAGGAGGGATGAAATGGACATCGTTGAATCCCTGGAAAACTGATGGAATGTGAGCGAGCGGCAAGGGGGACAAAATAAGTGCAACTCTACTTGTCTTATAGCTTTAATGAGAGGCGGACTGACAGCTTCTACCCTAGTTTGTCTGCTTCTTCTTCTGGTAGTTACTAAGAAACGTGTGCTCTGTCCCGTAGTAACAGATGGGTAGAGGGCAGGTGACTCAGAATTCCCAGCTTTTCTAGAAATCCCGGTTGGAAGAATCCAGGAATCAGGAAGAAATAAGTAGGAAATCCAGAATCCTTCAAATAGGATTTCAGGGAAACCAGGACATTTTTGGGGGGGGATAGTTACCTGCAGTTTGCAACACTAGAAAATGGTTGAGGAGGAGGGTCATTTCTGATTAGCGAAGAAGGCCTTGGTTTTTCCGCAGGTGGGGTTGGTACACAGTGGGCAGCGCAGGGTGAGCTGACGGGAACAGGACTCGTTTGACTTCAGGTGGGTTTGGACCAGGTCTGCCAGAGCCTGAGAGTGGAGGGTCAAGGGTCAAAGTTCAGTTGATTTGTCATATATATACACTGCTCACAAAAATAAAGGGAACACTTAAACAACACAATGTAACTCCAAGTCAATCACACTTCTGTGAAATCAACCTGTCCACTTAGGAAGCAACACTGATTGACAATAAATTTCACATGCTGTTGTGCAAATGGAATAGACAAAAGGTGGAAATTATAGGCAATTAGCAAGACACCCCCCAAAACAGGAGTGATTCTGCAGGTGGTGACCACAGACCACTTCTCAGTTCCTATGCTTCCTGGCTGATGTTTTGGTCACTTTTGAATGCTGGCGGTGCTCTCACTCTAGTGGTAGCATGAGACGGAGTCTACAACCCACACAAGTGGCTCAGGTAGTGCAGTTCATCCAGGATGGCACATCAATGCGAACTGTGGCAAAAAGGTTTGCTGTGTCTGTCAGCGTAGTGTCCAGAGCATGCAGGCGCTACCAGGAGACAGCGTATATATATATATATATTTACCTATAAGCGACCTCGCCATAAACAAAATGAACACCTCCAAAAATAAACACATAGTACGCAGAATAACCGAGTGAGAGGGGGAGTGAGACAAAGAGAGAGAGACGGCCTTGCAGGAGGGCTGAGCGTGGCCGGAGGGAGGGAGGGATAGGCCAATCCCTTTGCTGGCCAGCCGTTCCCCAGGGCTTTCTTCCCAGCTAGTTAGCTGGGGTCTGCTCGGTCTGAGTAGCACTACCCACTGCCTCTCTCCCTCCCTCTCTTAAATTAACCCCTCACACAGTTAGAAGTAAGAGGTCATGGAGGGGCTGCCGCTTCAAAACGTCTCTCTGAACATCTTTGATTCCTCCAGCACTACTGATGAAGTCTCACCATCTCTCGGAGTCAGAGCGAGAAGCAGTATGTGCCCAGTATTTGCTTGGAACTTACACTAGGGATATTGAATGATCAACAGTGACGGAGTGTTTTATCCAACGCTCGGGCTGTCTACACATACATGTAACACACATTGCTACAGTCATTTTGATGTCAGAAAGAAAATGTATGGACATTTTGGCTGATTTATGAGACACATAGAAATCTATTAAACATGATTATTATTGTAGAGGAATGCATGAAAACTTTATTTTGTTAAATATGTAAATTAGAAGCCTTTAATTGATGCTACTGTGACACCTGGTGTTTTCTTTAAGGAATGGTCTGCCTAGCCATGTGAGAGACTCAAACCTCCATCTTTATGGAATGGTCTGCCTAGCCATGTGAGAGACTCAAACCTCCATTTTTATGGAATGGTCTGACTAGCCATGTGAGAGACACAAACCTCCATCTTTATGGAATGGTCTGGCTAGCCATGTGAGAGACTCAAACCTCCATCTTTATGGAATGGTCTGACTAGCCATGTGAGAGACTCAAACCTCCATCTTTATGGAATGGTCTGACTAGCCATGTGAGAGACTCAAACCTCCATCTTTATGGAATGGTCTGGCTAGCCATGTGAGAGATGCAAACCTCCATCTTTATGGAATGGTCTGGCTAGCCATGTGAGAGACACAAACCTCCATCTTTATGGAATGGTCTGACTAGCCATGTGAGAGACTCAAACCTCCATCTTTATGGAATGGTCTGGCTAGCCATGTGAGAGATGCAAACCTCCATCTTTATGGAATGGTCTGACTAGCCATGTGAGAGACTCAAACCTCCATCTTTATGGAATGGTCTGCCTAGCCATGTGAGAGACTCAAACCTCCATCTTTATGGAATGGTCTGACTAGCCATGTGAGAGACACAGACCTCCATCTTTATGGAATGGTCTGCCTAGCCATGTGAGAGACTCAAACCTCCATCTTTATGGAATGGTCTGGCTAGCCATGTGAGAGACTCAAACCTCCATCTTTATGGAATGGTCTGGCTAGCCATGTGAGAGACTCAAACCTCCATCTTTATGGAATGGTCTGACTAGCCATGTGAGAGACTCAAACCTCCATCTTTATGGAATGGTCTGACTAGCCATGTGAGAGACTCAAACCTCCATCTTTATGGAATGGTCTGGCTAGCCAATGGTCCATGCCGGCACCTAGGCTGGGTGCGTCACTTGAGTGAGTCACAGACGTGATCTTTTTGTCCGGTTTTAAGCCCCTTCGGGCTCGTGTGGTTTGGGGAGATCTTCGTGGGCTATACTCAGCCTTGTCTCAGGGTAGTAACTTGGTGGTTGAAGACATCCCTCTAGTGGTGTGGGGGATGTGCTTTGGCAAAGTGGGTGTGGTTATATCCTGCCTGGTTGGCCCTGTCCGGGGATATCGTCGGACGAGGCCAGTGTTCCCATCCACCCCTGCCTCAGTCTCCAGCATCTATGCTGCAATAGTTTGTGTCGGGGGGCTAGGGTCAGTCTGTTATATCTGATGTAATTATCCTGTCTTATCCAGTGTCCTGTGTTAATTTAAGTGTGTTCCCTCTAATTGTCTTACTCTCCCTCCCCTCCCAGAGGACCATGCCTCAAGACTACCTAGCCTGATGACTCCTGGCTGTCACCAGAAGTGCTACCTTGTCCCAGACCTGCTGTTTTCCTCTCTCTCTCTACCGCACCTGCTGTCTCGACGTCTGAATAGGCTATGAAAAGCCAACTGACATTTACTCCTGTTACACCCTCTACAACCACTGTGATTATTATTATCTCACCCTGCTGGTCATGTTTGAACATCTTGGCCATGTCCTCTTATAATCTCCACCTAGCACAGCCAGAAGAGGTCACCCCTCATAGCCTGGTTCCTCTCTAGGTTTCTTCCTAGGTTTTGGCCTTTCTAGGGAGTTTTTCCTAGCCACCGTGCTTCTACACCTGCATTGCTCACTGTTTGGGGTTTTAGGCTGGGTTTCTGTACAGCACTTTGTGACATTAGCTGATGTACGAAGGGATATATAAATACATTTGATTTGATTAAACACTTGGAATAGTCTCCACAGAACAAGATTTACGTGTGTAAAACAAGGCAAGTTCACAAAATATGTCAAGGTGGCGCATTTGCTAAGGACGACATAGGACCCCGTATGTACTGTGAAGAAAGCAGTGAAAACATGTCCGTTGCCTCTCCTACCTGGAAAAATATTGGGTTTCCATTCAGAGATTCAGCCCTTCTGATGTTCTCTACGCCACACTGTAAGAGAACATAGGACTTGGTTAACTCAGCACCACAACAAGCAGGAAGGTAAAACATTTAATTCTCCTGTACGGTCCATAATATTCTCGAGACGTTAGACTGGTGGACGGGACAGTGTACTTTTAGTCTACCACTATTGAAGATTTTAAAGGGTCCACAGACAAACAACATCAACCTACAGAAACCATGTCCTCCTTTAATAACTCGGGAGAGTACACAGTCTCCCGTAATATCAGTGACAGGTCAGGGATCAGTCTACAGGGAGCGAGAGACGGGGAGCAAGAGAGAGAGACAGAGAGAGAGAGAGAGAGAGAGAGAGACAGAGACAGAGACAGAGACAGAGAGAGAGAGAGAAAGAGAGAGAAAGAGAGAGAAAGAGAGAGAAAGAGAGAGAAAGAGAGAGAAAGAGAGAGAAAGAGAGAGAGAAAGAGAGAGAGAAAGAGAGAGAGAAAGAGAGAGAGAGAAAGAGAGAGAGACAGAGAGAGAGACAGAGAGAGAGACAGAGAGAGAGACAGAGAGAGAGACAGAGAGAGAGACAGAGAGAGAGAGAGAGAAAGAGAGAGAGAAAGAGACAGAGAGAGAGAGAGAGAAAGAGAGAGAGAAAGAGAGAGAGAAAGAGAGAGAGAAAGAGAGAGAGAAAGAGAGAGAGAAAGAGAGAGACAGAGAGAGAGACAGAGAGAGAGACAGAGAGAGAGACAGAGAGAGAGACAGAGAGAGAGACAGAGAGAGAGAGAGAGAAAGAGAGAGAGAAAGAGAGAGAGAAAGAGAGAGAGAAAGAGAGAGAGAAAGAGAGAGAGACAGAGAGAGAGACAGAGAGAGAGACAGAGAGAGAGACAGAGAGAGAGAGAGAGAAAGAGAGAGAGAAAGAGAGAGAGACAGAGAGAGAGACAGAGAGAGAGACAGAGAGAGAGACCCCATAACTGATCTGTGATTAGTATGGTGGCTATAGTCCTCCTGTCTCTACTATTCTACTTCTCCGACAGAATCTCTTGATGGAAGGACACTCTTTTCTATACAACATCTGTCATGTATAATCTTCACTCCACAGTTTTCCACATCATAGTAAGTTATGACATTGTCTTGTTAGGTAAGTAGTTACATAAGAAACACTCACTGACCTCTCCCATCAAGAGTACTCGATGTCTAGCTCACACAGACACGTCCCTCCTCTCCCATCAAGAGTACTCGATGTCTAGCTCACACAGACACGTCCCTCCTCTCCCATCAAGAGTACTCGATGTCTAGCTCACACAGACACGTACCTCCTCTCCCATCAAGAGTACTCGATGTCTAGCTCACACAGACACGTACCTCCTCTCCCATCAAGAGTACTCGATGTCTAGCTCACACAGACACGTACCTCCTCTCCCATCAAGAGTACTCGATGTCTAGCTCACACAGACACGTACCTCCTCTCCCATCAAGAGTACTCGATGTCTAGCTCACACAGACACGTACCTCCTCTCCCATCAAGAGTACTCGATGTCTAGCTCACACAGACACGTACCTCCTCTCCCATCAAGAGTACTCGATGTCTAGCTCACACAGACACGTACCTCCTCTCCCATCAAGAGTACTCGATGTCTAGCTCACACAGACACGTACCTCCTCTCCCATCAAGAGTACTCGATGTCTAGCTCACACAGACACGTACCTCCTCTCCCATCAAGAGTACTCGATGTCTAGCTCACACAGACACGTACCTCCTCTCCCATCAAGAGTACTCGATGTCTAGCTCACACAGACACGTACCTCCTCTCCCAGCACCTGGGAGTACTCAATGTCAAGTTCATGCAGCGTTTCGATGTGGTCGCTGGTGAAGGCGATGGGGACCAGCAGCAGGTTCTTCTTGCCCCGTTCACACAGACCCTTGATGACATCATCTGTCTGAGGGCCCAGCCACGGCATAGGACCAACCTAGAGAGGACAGACACACAATTATCTGTCTGAGGGCCCAGCCACGGCCCCCATAGGACCGACCTAGAGAGGACAGACACACAATTATTTGTCTGAGGGCCCAGCCACGGCCCCCATAGGACCGACCTAGAGAGGACAATCAAGTCTGATTTATTTTTGAAAAGCTGCTGCACCAAGAATGTCTCTGAATTTCATATGTGGAAGTTAGGTGAATTGCAACAGCACTAGGCTGCATTCAAAACAAAATCTCCCCTTCATCCCATTTCTCCGCCACTCGGGCTCCGGGGCAGCGGTCTAAGGGCACTGCATCTCAGTGCTAAGAGGCGTCACTACAGACACCTTGTTTCAAATCCAGGTCCGTATCACAACCGGTCGTGATTGGGAGTCCCATAAGGGCGGCGTACAATTGGCCCAGCGCCGTCCGGGTTTGGCCGGTGTAGGCCGTCATTGTAAATAAGAATTTGTTCTTAACTGACTTGCCTAGTTTAAATAAAAGGTTAAATAAAATAGATTGAATTTTTTTTTTTTTATAAATATGGGAGACTGATGCTTTAGCCTTTGACTTATGGTTTCCGCCCACCAGCTGGAAAAAATATATTTTTTGTTATCAAAAAGATATTTCACAGCGATTTAGATGGTACAATGATTCCATATACTATTCACTATTCAAATTGAGAGACGTAAAACCAATTTTGCAACCAGGAAATGACAGAGTGATTTCTACATTGGCCACTTGACTCGATTTCCACTAGATAAAAAACACAGCCACAAAGTTGAACCAGCTTTCCCAATTTCGAGAAACAGATGCCGCTCCGGCAGGAGAAATCAATAGACGAATATCACAGCCAATCACAACACTGGCAGGTTAGTAATACTGTGAAACACTATCATTCCACTATTAATGCAGATATATTATGGACATTTTCTGAAATGGAAAAGGCAAAAAATACAACTTTAAGTTAATTTCACATGAGTCATAATAGACTCGACATCATTAAAAAGCAATTCAGGCTTTTCAAATTAAGACAGAGCATTAGATATGTGAATACATTAAGAGTTCCAACCAAATTGATAATATAGTATTGTATTTAGAAGATCCACGGGTGTTAAACTGCAGTCCCTGGTTCGAATCCAGGCTGCATCACATCCGGGCCGTGATTGGGAGTCCCATAGGGCGACGCAGCGTCGTCCGGGTTTGGCCGGTGTAGGCCGTCATTGTAAATGAACTGACTTGCCTAGTTAAATAAAGGTTACATTTAATATATATATATATATATATATATATATATATATATATATATATATATATATAATTAAATGCTGTGGCTGAACTAATAATTATGTGATGTGTCAGTTACGAAACCTGGTGAGGCCAGGGGGTCAAGGGTCTGGGCCACCACATATAGACTGGCATTACATACTGATCACCACAGGGTTGCTCAACATGTATCATCATATCAGATGCTTTCTGTCTGCTCTCAGTCTCAGCCCTGTGTTTCTACCTCAATAAGACCAATGATCTCAGCCCTGTTTCTACCTCAATAAGACCAATGGTCTCAGCCCTATGTTTCTACCTCAATAAGACCAATGGTCTCAGCCCTGTGTTTCTACCTCAATAAGACCAATGGTCTCAGCCATGTGACCACAGTGTCCAATTAAAAATGCATATTTTGACCAATGGGTAAAATATGTTAGTTGTGCAGATAATCCTATAAGAAAACCAATTGTCCAAACCGCATGTCTCTATCATGAGCCGTTCAGAGGTTATTTAACATTTACTCCCTTGTAGAGTGGCCCAGTTTACACCCTTGTAGAGTGGCCAGAATAATTCAAATGGAGGCCAGAGGATTAATGTGGTCAATCTATATTTAAATTTTTGTTGTGTCAGCTAGGCTGGATGCAGTCTTACGGCTACTGAATACCTGACAGGCTCACTTTCCCGTTGAACTAGTCATCTTCTCAAATCTGCAGGACATAAAACAATATAGGAGGTCAGATGGATATGTAGTCATTCATTTTGTTTTCGCCCCTTTTTCGTGAAATCCAATTGGTAGTTACAGAATTGTCCCATCGCTGCAACTCGCGTACGGACTCGGGAGAGGCGAAGGTCGAGAGCCATACGTCCTCTGAAACACGACCCTGCCAAGCCGCACTGCTTCTTGATACACCGCTCGCTTAACCCGGAAGCCGCACCAATGTGTCGGAGGAAACACCGTACAGCTGGCGACCGAAGTCAGCTTGCAGCCGCCCGGCCTGCCACAAGGAGTCGCTAGAGCGCAATGGGACAAAGAAATCCCGGCCGGCTAAACCCTCCCCTAACCTGGACGACGCTGGGCCAATTGTGCGCCGCCTCATGGATCTCCCGATTACGGCCGGCTGTAACACAGCCTGGGATCGAATCCGGGGCTGTAGTGACGCCTCACGCACTGCAGCATCTTATGGATACTGATTTTGAGACGACATGTAGCATCTTTTATATTTGATTTTCATACAAATTCAAAACTCCTGATCTTTCTTTACGATGATTTCACACATAAAAAACAAGCGTATCTATGTCAACGGAACACTGAGGGTATTTTAAGCTTTCATTTTCAAAGCCTTTTGCATTTAATTCAGCTCGTGGCATGCTAATTTAGCCTTTTTGCGACTTTATAGACTACGACCACAAAATGTAACATTTTTCTTGGTAAAATGTATTTTATAACAAAAGGAAGTGCGATTTCATCACCGAAGCGCTTTCACACTCATTCTGGGTAGAGTGGACAGCCTTCACTGTATTGCATTAGCCCCGATGGAGAAACCCTTTCACCACAAGACCCCTACAGAACAACAACACAGTCCTGAAAAAGACTATCTAGCCAGTGGCTCTGTGCGTTTAGCCTGAACTAGAAACGTCGAGGAGGTAACCACGAGTGTAGAAGTCATCCAAGTGTTGAGGCTGTAATTCTCTCTGCACCACAGATGAAAGACAGTGTGTGTGTGTGTGTGTGGTCGTTACCCTGGACTGCCAGACCAGGCGGTAAGGATTACAGTGCTGTAGTCTCTCCATGACTCTCTGCACAGTGGCTCCAACCTCCTGAGGGTACGGATCTCCCCTGTTCACCACCTAGAGAGAGACAAGACTGACACTGAAAACTTGCCTGGTTACCCATCTTGACAGACAACACTTAACCCCCTTCTTTCTCATTGAACTTTTCAAAGCAAAATGTATCAATCAAATATATTTATATATAGCCCTTCTTACGTCAACATAAAGTGCTTTAGTTATCAATGTTTATTTTTTGGGGTAAAACTTGTATCACGAGTCTTCAATGAAATCCTCAATTAGTAACGTCCCGATAACGTCTTAGAGGAATGTGTATTCTATGAATGGTCAGCACTGTACTCACAGAGCCATAGTACAACAACAACACTGAACCGTCACACATCCCTACTAGAAAAAAGTAGCCATGTTTAATTTCCACTGATAATGTCTGATAATGTCTGGCATGCCGACGTCATGACGATTAACATGCGTGTCGTTAGCAACAGTGCTGTACTCACAGACAAGGGTAGTGAGTGAGCTGAGAACAGGATAACCACATCATCCCTCTTCTCTGGGGGAAACTTCTGCAGCTCGTTGAGGACATGCTGGGAGAAACACTACAGAGACAATACAGATATATTATTAGGACACATGTCATATTATTAGGACACATGTCATATTATTAGGACACATGTCATAATCAATAATATAATCAGAGTAAAAATTCCCTGTTTTAGGGTCTGTCAGGAACACCACTTTATTTTAAGAACGTGAAATGTCAGAATAATAGTAGAGAGAAGGATTTATTTCAGCTTTTATTTATTTCATCACACTCCCAGTGGGACAGAAGTGTACATACACTCAATAAGTATTAGGTAGCATTGCCTTTAAATTGTTGAACTTGGGTCAAACGTTTCGGGGAGCCTTCCACAAGCTTCCCAGGCCAGTGACAAGAAATCTCAATTGAATCGGTTTTAAATTCAGGCTGTAACACAATAGAAAAGCCCTGTAGCTAGCTTCATCAGACATGACCCTTTTGGAAAGAGCTTGACATGGCCAAGTCCTCGTCCTGATAAAGTTGTCAGTCGGACTACTGTCACCACCGCTATAGATGGAAAGCAAATCAAACACTATTTGGATATAGCCGGGTAGTTTGTCCCCTGAAAGTTAGCTTGTTAACTAGCCATATTGACGTGATCTGTTACCTAGCTAGCCAATTTGATGTGATCCATCAATCAATGTAGCCTATCATGTCTCTCAGCAGCAATCAGGATTAAAAATTTAAAACAAATGTTGAAAAAGGGATAATGTTAGCTAACTTCGCTAGGTAGTCTTACATTGGTTGGAGAAAAAAGTACATTAGGTCTACCTATCACTATACGTTTAGCCAACTGTACAACGTTTCTACCAGTAGCTAGCAAAGTTAACATTACCAGCTAACTGCACAAAGTTTCTACCAGTAGCTAGCAAAGTTAACATTACTAGCTAACTGTACAACGTTTCTAACAGGTGCTAGCAAAGTTAACATTACTAGCTAACTGTACCAAGTTTCTACCAGTAAGTTAGCAAAGTTAACATTACCAGCTAACTGTACAAAGTTTCTACCAGTAAGTTAGCAAAGTTAACATTACCAGCTAACTGTACAACGTTTCTACAAGTAGCTAGCAAAGTTAACATTACCAGCTAACTGTACAAAGTTTCTACCAGTAGCTAGCAAAGTAAACATTACTAGCTAACGTTAACTGTACATTGGCAAATGCGCCCTTCTGCTGCTTGACAGACAGAGCCCACAAAGGATGGGGAATTAACCTAAACCACTCATACTTGTCAGGTATAGCTCACTTTTATTTTATAATCACTCAAATATCCAATTAATGGTGGCATATTGAGAGATATTGTGAGGCTACTGTCACATTATCTGAAATGACAAGGTCAACTGAGGTTTCCTGATCATGCAGGTCCTTGCTGTAGTGTAGCCTATAACTCTGTTGATGATAGAACCGTCACTCCAAACCTAGCGGACCAATGGAGACTCGTTGTCTACGCTTCCCTCTAAATCCCGCCCTTCACGGAAAAATAACTATAACTCTGTTGATGATAGAACCGTCACTCAAAACCAGCTAACTGAAGTTTCTACCAGTAGCTAGCAAAGTTAACATTACCAGCTAACTGTACAAAGTTTCTACCAGTAGCTAGCAAAGTTAACATTACCAGCTAACTGTACAAAGTTTCTACCAGTAGCTAGCAAAGTTAACATTACCAGCTAACTGTACAAAGTTTCTACAAGTAGCTAGCAAAGTTAACATTACCAGCTAACTGTACAACGTTTCTACCAGTAGCTAGCAAAGTTAACATTACTAGCTAACTGAAGTTTCTACCAGTAGCTAGCAAGGTTAACATTACCAGCTAACTGTACAAAGTTTCTACCAGTAGCTAGCAAAGTTAACATTACTAGCTAACTGTACAAAGTTTCTACCAGTAAGTTAACAAAGTAAACATTACTAGCTAACGTTAACTGTACATTGGCAAATGCGCCCTTCTGCTGCTTGACAGACAGAGCCCACAAAGGATGGGGAATTAACCTAAACCACTCATACTTGTCAGGTATAGCTCACTTTTATTTTATAAATCACTCAAATATCAAATTAATGGTGGCATATTGAGAGATATTGTGAGGCTACTGTCACATTATCTGAAATGACAAGGTCAACTGAGGTTTCCTGATCATGCAGGTCCTTGCTGTAGTGTAGCCTATAACTCTGTTGATGATAGAACCGTCACTCCAAACCTAGCGGACCAATGGAGACTCGTTGTCCACGCTTCCCTCTTAATCCCGCCCTTCACGGAAAAATAACTATAACTCTGTTGATGATAGATGTGGGCAATTCCATTGCATGGATTTAATCAGGAAATGTGTAGTTGTGACTCTGCTCTTCAATAGGTGATGTTATAACAACCAAATAGTTATAACCTTTATTTAACAATCCCTTGAAAACGGCACGTAGTTTTCAATGGTTTTAGCAGAGCTGCGGGTCTCCTTGCCCACCCCCCTCCCAGCAGCCAAATCGAACACTGCACCGTACTGTGATGTTTTATTGACAGTGACCTATACCATGACTCACTGCAGAGACAATACCGATATTATTGGACAGACATTTACATCATGACTCAACGATCAATCTGCTCTTCGCGCGGTTGTCTGTGTCGGTTTTTATTAGTGCACACCGTACCAAAACGTTATGCAAAGGGAGAACCCCAAAAATAAATTTCGTTTCTGGACGTCCCCTCCTTGTTTCAGTCTATTTTCTTCCATTTGGTGCCCAAATGAACACAACATTGCTGACGTTAGGACGACATGTCCTAGAGATGTTCTCTTTAACTTTGCTTGTTAATTTGTACTCAGTTTTCACTTTAAATTTCCACTGGAACAGAAATGGAGTCATTCAAAAAGGAGTGCACTACTTGGTCAAAAAGGAGTGGGGCTTCTTTTCAGACACAGCTAATTACAAAGGCAGGAAGGGAATCCCATTACAGCCCATGACATTATGTTCTGTTCTGGCCTTAAAATGCTTCTTTAACCTAGTTCTACAGTTCTATTTAACCTAGTTCTACAGTTCTATTTAACCTAGTTCTACAGTTCTATTTAACCTAGTTCTACAGTTCTATTTAACCTAGTTCTACAGTTCTATTTAACCTAGTTCTACAGTTCTATTTAACCTAGTTCTACAGTTCTATTTAACCTAGTTCTACAGTTCTATTTAACCTAGTTCTACAGTTCTATTTAACCTAGTTCTACAGTTCTATTTAACCTAGAGTAACATCCCTGACTTCAGTGCTGCCTCTTTAAAAATGAGGACCATGGGTGACACCAGAAATAGCAATGGGTCTTCCCTTTAGGGGTTAACCCTGACTAAAGATAGTTATTGTCCTTTCTTAACCTCAACAGACTATAACAATCTGATACTGTGAGTGGATTTGCCATCCAGGTAAAATGTCATAAAACATTGAGGTTATCAGAGGGAATTGAGACCCCTGTAACTTATGTGTGGAATCATTTTGATTGTAGACAGTTAGGGAGTCTCACCTCGACCAACAGGGGGTGTGTGGGCCAGCGGTCGATGACACTCCACCTCATCTTAGGCCTGTCTGCTCTGCTGCTGTAGTATCGATAGATAGCGTTCAGACTGCTGCCTGTTTTCAACAACAAAACAAACCATTACAACACACACCAAGTTATTTGTTTCTGGCCATTTTGAGTCTGTAATCGAACACACAAAAATGCTGATGCTCCAGATACTCAACTAGTCTAAAGAAAGCCAGTTTTATTGCTTCTTTAAATCAGGACAACAGTTTTAAGCTGTGCTAACATAATTGCAAAAGGGTTTTCTAATGATCAATTAGCCTTTTAAAATGATAAACTTGGATTAGCTAACACAACGCGCCACTGGAACACAGGAGTGATGGTTGCTGATAATGAGCTTCAGATATTCCATTTAAAAAATAATAAAAATTCAATCAGCATTAACAATGTCTACACTGTATTTCTGATCAATTTGATGTTATTTTAGAAATGGACAAACTTTTTTTTGTGCTTTTCCCCCAAAAATAAGGACATTTCTAAGTGACCCCCAAACTTTTGAACGGTAATGTGTTTATATAGCCCTTCAAAACAGTTTTCCACAGTGCTTTACAAAAGTACTACTAAGTGGATGGGATGTAGGGTGTGGCGTATTCAGTCTTCCTGTGTCTTCTTGTGTTGATAAGAACAAGATCAAGTCCACTTATCAGTAACTCCCAGGCCAAGACTAACTTTTTGAAAAAGTTAGTGTGATGTGTGAGTGGGTGACAGGTCCAGAACAGGGACAGTAGTGGATGAGGTGAGTTACAATGTAAAGCACTATGAGGACATTGGAAAATGTAAATCAAACTTTTATTAGGGAAGGTGGGAAAGGAAAGGGGGATACCTAAGATTTTTTACCTTTGTCAGCTCGGCCCCAGTTCTACCTGTTGTAGAACAGCTGTATTGTGGGTACTGGGTCTACCTGTTGTAGAACAGCTGTATTGTGGGTACTGGGCCTACCTGTTGTCGAACAGCTGTATTGTGGGTAATGGGCCTACCTGTTGTCGAACAGCTGTATTGTGGGTAATGGGCCTACCTGTTGTAGAACAGCTGTATTGTGGGTACTGGGTGAAAGCCACTGCTCTCTCTACTCCATCCTTCTCCATCTCCTCAATAGCCTCCTCCGTCAGAGGATGTACGTAGCGAAACCCTATGTAGAATTTATGAGGAGCTGTAGACATAAAAACAAAACATGAATGTGAGAACTGTAAAGCTGATTATAAAAATGGCATTTCTCATTTCACATCTAAGTTAGCATTAGTAAAATGGATTAAAAAAAAAGTATACTTAGGGAATATAATTGAATTACAAGCTCTCCAAATTAGGCCAAAACACAGAGTGGTCTTACGTAAGACGTGCCCACGTAAAGCTAAAACATTTCCCCGTTATCAGTAAAGTGTGGTGTAAAGGGGTGTGGAATAACACTCCTCAACTATCTCCCCCGCCACACCCAGCCAGTGTCAACGACAGTTAAAACACTACAGCGATGAAACAGTGAGACGGTGTGTTTTGGGGACTGTGTGGCCCAGTGTTAGTGCTAGTGCCTGAAAGCATATAGAGGCTAGGAAGCAGTGTGTGAGTGTGACACACTCTCCTTCCACTCACAACTATCTCCAGGCACATTATGGAACAGGTCATGTCATCATCAATTATGAAAATATATACATTTGTTTAATTATACAAACATATATTTTTTTTAAAGGGTGTGACCAATCAGCCTTGGTATGCTCTGCCAAGCATTTTTTATTTATTTATTTCCATCAATGTTCTTTTTAAATTAGGCATATTCTGTTGTATTTATTTAGCCTAGCAAACCACTAAAGAGCTGAGATGTTGATATGAGTCAACCAAGAAATAAGGTCTTAGGTCTCTCTTTATGTAGTATTGTCTCTTGTCGTGATGTGTGTTTTGTCCTATATTATTAATCCCAGCCCCCCCATCCTGGCAGGAGGCCTGTTCCTAGGCCCGTCACTGTAAATAAGAATTTGTTCTTAACTGACTTGCCTAGTAAAATAAAGGTTAAATAAAATATTAAAAAAATAGGTGATAGCTTGTTTGATTCATAGCAAGACAACCAATAAACTCATGCAGCAGCAACAGAGACATTTTGTTTTTTTTATAAAGGCTATTGTTAAAACAAAGAGGAGTCCAAGTATTGTAACAGTGCTAATGTTGTCGATCAACTGTAAAATGTGATTGCAACAGAGCCAGTTACAACCGAAGTATCTGGTCATCAATAGATTAGAGAGAAGGGGGGAAAAATGCTTTTAGCAGCATATTATCAGGCAGGTCCTTGTTCCCCCAACTGCCGTCCCACAGGGGGTTTAATTCGGCCAAGTTCTGAGCAATTTTTATTTTATTTTAATTAAATTATATTTTATATTTCTTTATTTTCTTTTATTGTTGGATATAAGAGTGTAAAAACACCAGGAAATCAGCTCCAGGTGATTTTAATTTTGTAAATCTGTTCCAAAGTATTCTCACACGCAATAGAGCAATATGTGATCATATACAAAATGTAAACAAAGTATGAAAACTAAAACGTAATCTTAGTCAAATGTTATATCTATTTGTGCTTCTTGCGGTCAATTTGCAGTCTACAAATTATATGTAAATATGTTCCGGCCCTACGACCATCCCCTCAAGAAAAGGAAATTGGCCCGTGACTGAATCTAGTTGCTGATCCCTGACCTTTGACATTGGTTGGTTTAATGTTAAAGCCTCGTACGATAGCCCACTTAAAAAAAAAAACGGTACATAGTCACTAAAGTAAAATGGGGTGTTTATTAAATTATAAGTAAGGTATTATAAGTACTAGCACCATCAGTGGAAAAAGTTAGTGCAGAACCCTGGTAATGTTTGGGCTATTAAGTGGTATGTCAAATCAAACTTTATTTGTTACCAAATAAAACAGGTGTAGACCTCACCGTTAAATGCTTACTTTACAAGCCCTTAACCAACAATGCAGCTAAGAAAATATTTACTAAATAAACTAAAACAAAATGTTTAAGTAACAATAAAATAACGAGGTAATTTGTACATGTAGGTTAGGGTTAAGTGACTTTGCATAGATAATAAACAGTGAGTAGCTGCAGTGTAAAAACAAATGGGGGAGGGGGGGGGGGGGCGTAGAAGCTATTAAGGAGCCTTTTGGTCCTAGACTTGGCGCGCCGGTACCACTTGCCATGCGGTCGCAGAGAGAGAACAGTCTATGACTTGGGTGACTGGAGTCTGACAATTTCTTGGGCCTTCCTCTGACACCGCCTGGTATAGAGGTCCTGGATGGCAGGAAGCTTGGCCCCAATGATGTACTAGGCTGTACGTACTACCCTCTGTAACGCCTTACGGCCGGATGCCAACCAGTTGTCATACCAGGCGGTGATGCAACCGGTCAGGATACTCTCGATGGTGCAGCTGTAGAACTTTGAGGATCTGGGGACCCATGCCAATTGTTTTCAGTCTCCTGAGTGGGAATAGGCGTTGTCGTGCCCTCTTCACTACTGTCTTGGTGTGTTTGAACCATGATAGTTTGTTGGTGATGTGGACACCAAGGAACTTGAAACTCTCGACCCGCTCCACTACAGCCCCGTCAATGTGAATGGGGGGCATGTAGTCCACGATCAGCTTCTTTGTCTTGCTCAGATTGAGGGAAGAGGTTGTTGTCCTGGCACCACCCAGGCCAGGTCTCTGACCTCCTCCCCCTATAGGCTGTCTCATCGTTGTCAGTGATCAGGCCTACCACTGTTGTGTCGTCAGGAAAACTAAATGATGGTGTTGGAGTTGTGCTTGGCCACACAGTTGTGGGTGAACAGGGAGTACAGGAGGGGACTGAGTACGCACCCCTGAGGAGCCCCCTTACCCTTACCACATGTGGGCGGCCTGTCAGGAAGTCCAGGATCCAGTTGCAGAGGGAGGTGTTTAGTCCCAGAGTCCTTAGCGGTGAGCTTTGTGGGCACTATGGTGTTGAACGCTGAGCTATGTATGGGCTATGAAGTGTTATGTATGGGCTATGAAGTGTTACGGTCTGACCTGTTTCCGGACACATCTCATCCAGCAGTTTGACCATGCCCTCTCCCTGCATGGTGGTCCAGGCCTTGATAGGGGAGCCTCCTCCGATCCGGCTGTACTGCTCCTGGATCTTAGGGGTGCGCCGCTTCGCTATGAACGGCCCAAGTCGACTGAGGAGGAAGAGAGATTCACATCGTCATAAATCATGTCAACTTCTGGAGTAATAAATGTAACTTGGTCCCAAGATCATTCGGAAAGTATTCAGACGCCATGACTTTTTCCACATTTCCTTACGTTGCAGCCTTATTCTAAAAAGGGATTAAATTATTTTCCCTCTTCATCAATCTACACATAATACCAAAGCAAAAACAGTCCCTCAATAATCAAGTAATGAATTTAAGGGCACCTATTCATAGATGTTTTTATTTTAAACACAACAGATCCTGAATATCCCTTTGAGCGTGGTAAAGTTATTTAAATCAGGCTTTGGATGGTGTATCAATTCGCCCAGTCACTGCAAAGATACAGGCGTCCTTCCTAACTCAGTTGCCGGAGAGGAAGGAAACTGTTCCGGGATTTCACCACGACTGGTGACTTTAAAACAGAGTTTAATGTCCGGGAAATAAAAAAAAAGACAGGGCTGTACACGAATTTGTCCACTTAATTTGAGAGAAATAAGCTTTTTTTGTGTGTATGGAACATTTCTGGGATCTTTTAGTTCAGTTCATGAAACATGGGACCACAACTTTACATGTTGTGTTTATATTGCTGATCAGTGTAATCTATCTATGGCAAGATGGCACAAATAGATCTTGGGCCTGGCAAACATAAATTTACCTTGTCCTTGTGTGTGTGTTGTAACGGTTTTGACTTGAGGTTATTGTTTGTAAGGGGTGCCAGGTAGGTTGAAAATATTGATGTGTTCTTTTATTGTTTGGGAGGGAATGAGTCCCATCTGGTCAGTCATACAAAGGACTCATGTAAAAGTCAGTATGGAAATACTCTTTTTATAAACCCTTAAAACATTGGAAATAACTTCAGGTCCATCACAGTGTGTATGTACGAGTACACTTACTTCTGAACAGGAAGCTTCATCAGATCGGTGTCGGAGAAAAGGCGCAGCAGGAAATCGTGAACATCGTCCAGTTTCTCAGGTCCTCCCATGTTCATCATTAGGATCCCCGTTTTGGGCTTTCTGCAAAGGATATGTACAGTTCTACATTAATGCTGTATCATTATTTACAATTGTAACTCAAGACGTCTAAGCAAGTATCCATGTATTTATGTTTCTGTGTGGACATGTACAGCAGTACTGTGCTATTCAGAACTGAAAGAGCCAAGCAGATATCCCTAGTATAAATCTGATATCTAGGCATGTATCCAGAAAGAGGTGCCATTGAAACACATGGAGCAAGGCCGTACGAGGTCTCTACCACCTACATAACTAACTGGCACGCATACGTCTCCCCCCCCCCCCCCCAAATTACGCCTACACTACTGTACTATACTGTGGAAAGTAAGTATTTATCCAGGCCCTGTATTGAAGGAAGTGATAGCACACACAAAACTATAGTTTGTTCTTGCTCAGTCTTACATTTACTGAACCCATTGAAGCTCAGCGTGGTCCTACATTTTGGCTGCTGCCTTTTTAGAGATCCCCATCTCTGCATTGAACTTCAGTCTGCAATTTTTTTGGTGTAAGCAACACAGCTCACACAGCTTTATGTATTTGCATTTGTTTAACTTGGTGTAGGACTCCTGACGTCAATTTAGTGCTTTCATCAACATAGAAGAATAGGGTAGTGTCTAGGCTAGTGTCTACATGCAGGTTCTCACTCAACACGTTTCAGTATGAATGACGACAGGGTAAAAGAGTACTTTAATCAAAGGGATATTTATTCCCTCTCTCTAGTCTATTGTACTGGACCTGTTTTCTACAGCTTCTGGGGTGGCTGTGGAGGCTGGCTGGACGAAGGCTGCAGCGGTTGCACTACTAGACTGTCTTCTGAGAGATGTCGTAACACACAGGTTTATGGCGTTACTGCACTTGGCAACTGAAGGGGAGAGAGGTGACAAGAATGAAAGTCAAAATCAGACATTTAAATTGATTTACTTCCTTCTAAGCCTATGCCTAAAACAGATAAGAAAAACATTACATTTTGTAATCATACTGAAAGCAAAACTTCTATAATTATTTTAAGGCATTACCAACATGTATTATCTGTCAAGCTTGGGAGCAGCAACTTTAGTATTTGTTATTTAAGAATAGCTCAGTAGACTAGTAGTGTCTAACTGGCTGCAGCAACAATCAGTGAACGCTAAGCGGCGCAGGGTTATGCAAGTTGAAAAAAAATGTCAGTTGTGTAACTTTGAATTGCATTAGCTAAATAAACGTTACATTGCCTCAATTTTAGCCGATGTAGCTATTTTTCACAGTTAATTTAACTCCTGGAAGAGCTCAATAATATGACAAAGCAGTTTGTCCAAGGTTTAGTAAACATTAGTTAGTGTGTGGTTAGTCCTCAAACAAACCAGCTAGAAGCAATACTTGCTAGCTAGCTTTTGACTTGGCATATTATTGCGATTTAATTAAAAATGAAATATTTACGAAAAAATTTGTGCTAGTATAATGCTGTCTTGAGGCATCAGTGAAGTTCGGTCTCTCACGAAATACCTTACTCATTCACAACCTGAAGGTTAAAAAGCAATGCTAGTTAGCTGACTAGCTAGCGACTGTGGTAAAGGGCATGGTAGTGGGCAATATAAGCTAGCATTTCGCTGTTAGCTAGCTAGCCAACCAGCAAATGCATGTCAAAGACACTGGTAACTTTTGTCTGTGTTCATGTTCTCGTGCTGCTGCTAACTTGCTAGCTAACCAACTTCAGCATTACCAGCTATCTGTATAGCTAGCTCGCTAACATTAGCAAAAAGTAGCTAGCTACCATCAACTTACATTGAATGAGCCGACTCGCTCTTCCCAATACAGACATCATGTTTCCTTAGCGTCCCTTTCACACGATTAAATGGTGGATTCCTGTACTTCTATGAGTGATTTGATCCAGTCAGCGGGTCCTTTTTGTCCATATAACAAATTGCGTGTTCGCTAGCTAAATTCCTTCCAGCCTCTACACCCGAGGACTGACACTGACAGAAAGCACACTAACAGCACTTGTCATGTGTGTTTACAAGCCATGCCTGTGCTCTGACGTAGGAGGCTGTGCACTCCCCTAGCCTTGTCGTCCAGTAAGTAGCCCATGGTGTTCTCCTAACTTTTGGTGCTGTTCTGTTCTATAAACCACCAAACACAGTGAGTTTTGGATACATATTCCATTTTCTTTGGTGTACAAGGAAATGTATCTGTACAAAAACACAAGGAAGTCTGGAGAAGGAAGTTACTCAAGAAAATATCTGCCAAATTCTAACCCTTGTATTTCACTTTGTTTAACAGGTTTATTGCAACGGTAGTGGAGCAGTAACTTGTCGCAATATACAAGAGATGTAACAGAATGCGTGTCCCCACAGAACATTCCAGATAGACATTGTAGCTTATGCAGTATACATTTATTGGCAGACAAATAACATTAGCTGGACAGCATGAATTTCATGTTTGAAAACACTTTTCAAATCTTACATTTGCAGGGATTTGTTACTGTAATTAAGTGATCTTGTCTTAGTTCTCCAGCCTTGTATGTTGGCTTTTGCAGTGCAGTAGGATGATGGGGCTTCTTCCCAAATGACACTCTTTTCTATATAGTGCACTACTATTGGTCCTGGTCAAAATTAGCACTACAAACAAGAATAGGTTGCCATTTGGGATGCTCTGATAAAAAAGAAATAGCACTATATAGGGCTGTTTAACAACCGTCCGTGATTGGGAGTCCCATAAGGGCGACGCACAATTGGCCCACCGTCGTCCGGGTTTGGCCGGAGTAGCCCGTCATTGTAAATAAGAATGTTATTTTTACTGACTTGCCTAGTTAAAAGGATCTGACCCTTTTCTTCCCCCTAAAATTACATACCCAAATCTAACTGCCTGTAGCTCAGGACCTGAAGCAAAGATATGCATATTCTTGATACCATTTCAAAGGAAACACTTTGAAGTTTGTGGAAATGTGAAATTAATGTAGGAGAATATTACACATTAGATCTGGATACTTCCATCTTTGAAATGCAAGAGAAAGGCCATAATGTATTATTGCAGTTCAGGTGCAATTTAGAGTTTGGCCACTAGAAGGCAGCAGTGTGTAAAAAGTTTAAGATTGTTCCAGTGAACCATTTTCAATACTGGACAATATTATGTATCTGCCCAAATGTGCCAAATTGGTCAATTGATACATTTTCAAGTACATAACTATAGAGAACATACAAAAATTATATGGTTAAACAAAATGTTTAAGTTTACACACTCCCAAGAATGTCATACATGATGGATCATTAGCTTGTACACATCTAGATGGCCGGGCGGGGTGGGTGGGTGGGTGTGGAGCCAGAGACAGCAGGAGTTGAAACTGTAGAACCAAGTTCCTACATTTGAATGTAAAAATAGATTTTTATCAAACAAAAATATGCTACATTGTATCTCTGGGACCTTCAGGATGACAAATCAGAGCAAGATTACTGAATTTAAGTACATAATTTACCTTCAGAGGTGAATGTATCAAACCAGTTGCCTGGATAAGTGTTTTGTTGTTGTGCACTATCCTCAAAAAAATATCATGGTATCCTCAAAAAAATAGCATTGTCTTTTTTCACTGTAATAGCTACTGTAAACTGGACAGTGCAGTTAGATTGACAAGAATTGAAGCTTTCTGCCCATATAAGAGATATCTATGACTGGGGAAATGTTCTTGTTACTTACAATGTCATGATAATCACGTTAGCGCACATTAGCTCTCTTTATTTTTTCTTTAAAAATAAAATAAGGGAAAAGGTTGCTATTGGGATGCTCTGGTAAAAAAATAGCACTATATAAGGGAATAGGTTGCCATTTAGAATTCATTCAAATTACCTCGATTGTAACCCCACACATTGACTCAGTACCGTAACACCCTGTATATAGCCTCCACATTGACTCTGTACCGTAACACCCTGTATATAGCCTCCACATTGACTCTGTACCGGTACCCCCTGTATATAGCCTCGTTATTGTTATGTACATTTCTTCTGTTACCTTGCGATTGATTTGATTTTTTAAACTTTAGTTTATTTAGTAAATATTTTCTTAAATCTATTTATTGAACTGCATTGTTGGTTAAGCGCTTGAAAAGCATTTCACGCTAATTCGGTGCATGTGACAAAATACAATTAGATTTGATTCTTGGTCTCTTGAAGCGCAGTAGAAAAAAATAAAGGGCTCTACACAGGGATAGTGCTCTGGTAAAAAATATCACTATATAGGGAATAGGTTGCCATTTGGGATGTACATCTTGGTCTCTTGAAGCGCAGTGTGATCCATCTCCAGCAGGGGGCAGGGTAGTTGGTAGTTCAGGGTCGGCAGCGTAGGATGAAGCGGGGGTAGAGACACACGTCTCTAATGTGGTGTCTGTTCAGCAGCCAGGTTAGGAACCTCTCCAGGCCCAGCCCGTAGCCACCATGGGGACAGGTACCATACTTCCTCTAGAAGACACAATGTGGACATTATTAAGGAAACACAACATCCAAAATGTCTAACAGATTCTCTATTTCTTTTCATAAAACAGTTAGTTCCGGAAACACTGGGGTGTCTAACCTATGACCCCAGCAGCCATACTAAAATCGCAATGAAGCACACCCCCTTGTGTATTATTGCTGAAATTAATAAGATTTACAGGTCTGATTTTCTCTTCCTGGATGAGTTCATACCTGGTCAGTGTACCAGTATTAGAGGGGTGGGTAGATGTACATACCTGGTCAGTGTACCAGTATTAGAGGGTAGATGTACATACCTGGTCAGTGTACCAGTAGTAAGGGTTTGGGTCAATGCCTTCCCTCTTGTATCCCTCCAGCAGTTCCTCAACATCCCAGATCCTCATAGACCCTCCAACTACCTCTCCAACGTTAGGCATCAGCACATCCACCTGGAGAGAGGAGCAGCAGGAACAACAATGAGGATGTCTTTCAGGGCCCATATTCTCCTCTCAGAGAAGGAGTCCTGATCTAGAGTCAGCTCCCCCCTGTCCATATTCTTATTCATTATTATCTAACAGGACAAAACTGATCTTAGATCAGAACCCAGAGACATTTTGGAATCAGGCCCTTGGTAAGGTTCATGATGGCTTCTCTGAGGTGTGGTTTTTCAGGTCCTGGTTTCCGTGATGTAAGCTCTCTGCTGGTCAGGGACTCACCGTCTCAGTGAGGCGTCGGTCCTCAGGACAGTGCTTCATGTAGAAGGACTTGATCTCAGCCGGGTAGCGGCACAACAGGATGATCTCACCGATGGCATCAGTCATCAGCCTCTCTGGGACCACTGGGATGTCCTGAAACCAAGGAGGGAGAGGGTTTTATAACATCACAGTAACAGGAGCTGGACGAAGAGTAGCTAAACACTGAGCGTACATTCCATTTTTCTCTTTACATCAGTTTCCTGGACACAGACTAAGTTATGGACTCAAACAGGTTCAACAGAGATTCTCCATTGAAAGTAATATGTAGTCCAGGACTAGATCTGTCCTGGAAACCGGTCCTAAAAATGTCATAAATGTCTTCAAACAACCACAGATCGACACTGTCCAAATATTATTTCTGAGGGAGATAGTGAATAGATGGAGTGATTATAATTGACTGTGGTATATGCTGACCATAAACCATTTATCAAATGTCATTTATTCATAGTCAAATGTACCTCTCCAAACTCATAGTAGGTCCCATCATCCTTTTTGATGTCATGCTCCTTCAGCCAGATGATGGCATCAGAGTAGTTCATCCTCTTGAAGGGCCTCTTAGGGGGCTTGAAGTCCTGGGGAGAATGGAGAGGAAAAAGACAGGCCACATTAGTACTGTGCTATCCTCATGTTTAGCCTTTCACCACCACACAAGGATTCTAAAAAGGTCAAGGAAACTTGAATCTAAAAAAGGAAACATTCTTTCAAGATAAACCTTTATAACCTGTTATGGACATGGGGCAGTGTTTCCACTTTGAACGAATTGCGTACCCGAACGGAATTTCCTACTCTGCCCCAGAAGGTAATACATGCATATTATTATTACTATTGTATAGAAAACACTCTGAAATTTCTAAAACTGTTTGAATTATGTCTGTAAGTAGAACAGAACTCATTTGGCAGACAAAAACCTGAGAAAACTTCGTAACGAGCCAATGTAAACTGAGATTTTTTAAATATATATATATATATGCACATTATCGAACAAAACATAAATGTATTGTGTAACATGATGTCATATGACTCATCTGATGAAGATGTTCAAAGATTAGTGATTCATTTTATCTCTATTTGTGGGTTTTGTGAAAGCTATATTTGCTGTGAAAAAATGTCTGTGCTTTTTTGGATTTGGTGGTGAGCTAACATAAATATACGTGGTGTTTTCGCTGTAAAACATTGTTAAAAATCGGACATGTTGGCTGGATTCACAAGATGTTTATCTTTCATTTGCTGTATTGGACTTGTTAATGTGTGAAAGTTAAATATTTCAAAAAAATATTTTTGAATTTCGCGCGCTGCCTTTTCAGCGGAATGTTGTGGGTGTTCCGCTAGCGGAACCCCTGGGCTAGAAAGGTTAAGAATATATCCACCTCAGTGAACAAGACTACGAGAAAGAGATAAAAACATACAGCTAGAGACAGACAGACATACAGAGAGAAAAAGGGGAGAGAGAGAGAACTAATAGCTGCCAATGAAACATCAGACGTACAGGGTTGACTTGGTAGAGTAGAGAAGCAGCAGGAGACTTCAGGACTCTGTCCACCACATCACACACCAGATCTTCCAGCCTGCTCAGTAGGTCCTCATAGGTGATGAAGGGGCACTCTGCCTCTATGTGAGTGTACCTACAGAGGGAGGGTACACAGGGGATGAGAAGCAGAGGCAGAGTACCCTATAGTATGTGGTTATACTTTGTTAAACACTAGAACGTGTCTGTTGAAGAATAGGTTGTCAGTGAAACTAACCTGTATAAATAAAAGGTAAATACAAATAGAGGGTGTCCTAAGGTCATGTTTTGCTGTCAGAATGACTCCAATTTGAAACAGCAAAGGAAAACAACAATTCCAGTACTCACTCAGACAGGTGCCTGCGGGTGATGTACTGCACTGCACGGTAGGACTGTGCGATACAGAAGGTGTCTCCCAGAGCAGGGATACAGGTCTCCAGGCTGAGCTGAGAGGACTGGGTCAGGAATGCCTCCTCCCCAAAGTAGTTCAGGTTGAACAGGGTGGAACCTCCCTCCACCTGGGTCTGCACCAGAGTGGGTGGGGTGATCTTTGGGGGAACAAATACAACATCACAGATTGAAGCTGAAAATATACAATTCAAGATTCATAGCTTCCCACTAACCACGTTTCCATTCACTTTGTGAATAAAGTCACATCACATTAAACAACAAATCACAACAGCTGTGATGGAAGCAGGTTGTTTCAGTATAATTTCATAAATCCAACAGATCATTTGTTAGTTCGACACGGTTTTTGTGTCTGTAAAATGAATTATGTGAGAAATTGAAATGGAAACACAATTATTTTTCAACTTATTTTAGAAGAAACTGAATTATTCAAAAGGTGAGAATATATTTGACTGCATCTGTATATTACTATGTTCTATTTATGTGTTCAATTTATTTTGGTGGTTTTATGCTTCAAAGAGCTCAAACAGAAGGACGTTTGTACAGTGTACCCACTCTTACCTACTGACTCTATTGTCCCCATGGGGAAGTTTTAATGCAGTGTCATGTTCACATTTAAAGTGCCATTTAAATACAAAACAAAATTGACTATACAACTTTCATAACAGTTACATACCAATAAAAAGAGACTAGAAAAAATATTATAATAATAAATAAAATATATATATATATTAAAAAAAAGACTAGCTTGCTGGCCTTACGGAGCCAATAGGAACATTAGCCCGAGCCATTTAGGAGGGATATCACACCTGGCACAAATGTTTGTCTAGTTGTGTTTTTCCTGCGGAGGGGGGCCCTATACCTGCGCCCAGAGGAGAGTAGTTCAAAGTCCAGGTAAAGGAGGTGGCTTGGGTCTAAAATGATTTTATGAGCCTTACGGAGGGCCCTGACCTTAAAGATCTTATCTGTTTGACTCCAAGTACCTTGCGTGCTGTGGTAATAATCCTTCAACATATTTTTACCTCATTGTATCCGCGGGTAAAGAAGTGATCCCTGAAGCACTGTGTGACAGTGGAGCGGATCCGGAGTATCTTGGACACGTTCTCCCCACGGATCATCATGTGTCTGTTGTTGAGCTGAACGTCAACATCAGACTCCTCATTCAGCAGGTTGTCAGCTCCTCCAGCCGGCGCCAGACCCACCAGCTCCCAGAAGTCACAGTGCAGCTCATGACCACCAGGAGCCTGGAGAAGGAGGAAGAGAGGACATCCTAGTCAGTCATAGCTCTAATAATAAAATAACAAACCATCTAATACATGAATTACAGTTAGAGTTAAAAGGGACAGTTAACCCAGAACCAGATTGGGCCTAGTCCTGGTCAAAAAAAAAAAAGGTTGAGTTTAATCTGGGTAATTAAAGTAAGTGAAGAATCTGTACCTGCTTCCCCTCAGGTACTTGCTTCACTGTCCCATACAGAGCCACTGTGCTTTCAGTGGACAGCACCAGGGCATTATAGCACTGACACTATAATGGAGACAAAAACAAAACTAGTTTTACAAATAAGAGGGGAAAAAAGGAGGGACCATAAATAAAGCATATTATTCAATTTTGTAATAAAGAAAAATATCTATAAATGAGCTTTAAAAGTTGTAAAAAATAAAGTACCAATTTATCATTGAGAACACACTGCAGGAAACCAGTTCCATCTCTCAGCACAATGAACAGCAGGTCCTTTCCTAGCAAGAGAATGAAAATGTGTTCTCAGTCAAATGGGTGTAGTTAATCCGACACCTCTCTGCGTAGTCATCGCCATTTTACCTGCTGTTAGCTGATTAGCTGCTGTTGTCTCACCTGTTGTCTTAGCTAGCTCTCCCAATCAATACCTGCGATTACCTTATGCCTCGCTGTATGTCTGATAGCCTTTAGCCGCACCCTAAACCCAGGCCCTGCATGTCCCCAGGCACCCTCATTTGTTGACTTCTGTGATCGAAAAAGCCTTGGTTTCATGCATGTCAACATCAGAAGCCTCCTCCCTAAGTTTGTTTTACTCACTGCTTTAGCACACTCCGCCAACCCTGATGTCCTTGCCGTGTCTGAATCCTGGCTTAGGAAGGCCACCAAAAATTCTGAGATTTCCATAACCAACTATAACATTTTCCGTCAAGATAGAACTGCCAAAGGGGGCGGAGTTGCAATCTACTGCAGAGATAGCCTGCAAAGTAATGTCATACTTTCCAGGTCCATTCCCAAACAGTTCAAACTTCTAATTAAAAAAATTAATCTCTCCAGAAATAAGTCTCTCACTGTTGCCACCTGCTACCGACCCCCCTCAGCTCCCAGCTGTGCCCTGGACACCATTTGTGAATTGATCGCCCCCCATCTAGCTTCAGAGTTTGTTCTGCTAGGTGACCTAAACTGGGATATGCTCAATACCCCGGCAGTCCTACAATCTAAGCTAGATGCCCTCAATCTCACACAAATCATCAAGGAACCTACCAGGTACAACCCTAAATCCGTAAACATGGGCACCCTCATAGACATTATCCTGACCAACTTGCCCTCCAAATACACCTCTGCTGTCTTCAATCAAGATCTCAGCGATCACTGCCTCATTGCCTGTATCCGCTACGGGTCCGCGGTCAAACGACCACCCCTCATCACTGTCAAACGCTCCCTAAAACACTTCTGCGAGCAGGCCTTTCTAATTGACCTGGCCTGGGTACCCTGGAAGGATATTGACCTCATTCCGTCAGTTGAGGATGCCTGGTCATTCTTTAAAAGTAACTTCCTCACCATCTTAGATAAGCATGCCCTGTTCAAAAAACGCAGAACTAAGAACAGATATAGCCCTTGGTTCACTCCAGACCTGACTGCCCTCGACCAGCACAAAAACATCCTGTGGCGGACTGCAATAGCATCGAATAGTCCCCGCGATATGCAACTGTTCAGGGAAGTCAGGAACCAATACACGCAGTCAGTCAGGAAAGCAAAGGCTAGCTTTTTCAAGCAGAAATTTGCATCCTGTAGCTCTAACTCCAAAAAGTTCTGGGACACTGTAAAGTCCATGGAGAACAATAGCACCTCCTCCCAGCTGCCCACTGCACTGAGGCTAGGTAACACGGTCACCACCGATAAATCCATGATAATCGAAAACTTCAACAAGCATTTCTCAACGGCTGGCCATGCCTTCCACCTGGCTACTCCAACCTCGGCCAACAGCTCCGGTCCGCCCCCCCCCCCCCGAATCTACTCGCCCAAGCGTCCCCAGCATCTCCTTTACCCAAATCCAGATAGCAGATGTCCTGAAAGAGCTGCAAAACCTGGACACATACAAATCAGCCGGGCTTGACAATCTAGACCTTCTGTTTCTGAAACTATGCGCCGCCATTGTCGCAACCCCTATTACCAGCCTGTTCAACCTGTCTTTCATATCGTCTGAGATCCCCAAGGATTGGAAAGCTGCCGCGGTCATCCCCCTCTTCAAAGGGGGAGACACCCTGGATCCAAACTGTTACAGACCTATATCCATCCTGCCCTGCCTATCTAAGGTCTTCGAAAGCCAAGTCAACAAACAGATCCCTGACCATCTCGAATCCCATCGTACCTTCTCCGCTGTGCAATCCGGTTTCCGAGCCGGTCACGGGTGCACCTCAGCCACGCTCAAGGTACTAAAAGATATCATAACCGCCATCGATAAAAGACAGTACTGTGCAGCCGTCTTCATCGACCTGGCCAAGGCTTTCGACTCTGTCAATCACCATATTCTTATCGGCAGACTCAGTAGCCTCGGTTTTTCTGATGACTGCCTTGCCTGGTTCACCAACTACTTTGCAGACAGAGTTCAGTGTGTCAAATCGGAGGGCATGTTGTCCGGTCCTCTGGCAGTCTCTATGGGGGTACCACAGGGTTCAATTCTCGGGCCGACTCTTTTCTCTGTATATATCAATGATGTTGCTCTTGCTGCGGGCGATTCCCTGATCCACCTCTACGCAGACGACACCATTCTGTATACTTCTGGCTCTTCCTTGGACACTGTGCTATCTAACCTCCAAACGAGCTTCAATGCCATTGAAGCCATTGCAGGCAGTGCCATTGCCTCCTTCTGTGGCCTCCAACTGCTCTTAAAAACGCTAGTAAAACCAAATGCATGCTTTTCAACCGTTCGCTGCCTGCACCCGCCCGCCCGACTAGCATCACCACCCTGGACGGTTCCGACCTAGAATATGTGGACATCTATAAATACCTAGGTGTCTGGCTAGACTGTAAACTCTCCTTCCAGACTCATATTAAACATCTCCAATCCAAAATCAAATCAAGAATCGGCTTTCTATTTCGCAACAAAGCCTCCTTCACTCACGCCGCCAAACTCACCCTAGTAAAACTGACTATCCTACCGATCCTCGACTTCGGCGATGTCATCTACAAAATAGCTTCCAATACTCTACTCAGCAAACTAGATGCAGTTTATCATAGTGCCATCCGTTTTGTTACTAAAACACCTTATACCACCCACCACTGCAACCTGTATGCTCTAGTCGGCTGGCCCTCGCTACATATTCGTCGCCACACCCACTGGCTCCAGGTCATCTATAAGTCCATGCTAGGTAAAGCTCCGCCTTATCTCAGTTCACTGGTCACGATAACAACACCCACTCATAGCACGCGCTCCAGCAGGTATATATCACTGATCATCCCAAAAGCCAACACCTCATTTGGCCGCCTTTCCTTCCAGTTCTCTGCTGCCAATGACTGGAACAAATTGCAAAAATCGCTGAAGTTGGAGACTTTTATTTCCCTCACCAACTTTAAACATCTGAGCAGCTAACCGATCGCTGCAGCTGTACATAGTCCATCTGTAAACAGCCCACCCAATTTACCTACCTCATCCCCTTACTGTTTTTATTTATTTACTTTTCTGCTCTTTTGCACACCAGTATCTCTACTTGCTCATGATCATCTGATGATTTATCACTCCAGTGTTAATCTGCTAAATTGTAATTATTCGCTCCTATGGCCTATTTATTGCCTACCTTATGCCTTTTGCACACACTGTATATAGACTCATTTTGTTTTTTTCCTACTGTGTTATTGACTTGTTTATTGTTTACTCCATGTGTAACTCTGTGTTATTGTCTGTTCACACTGCTATGCTTTATCTTGGCCAGGTCGCAGTTGTAAATGAGAACTTGTTCTCAACTAGCCTACCTGGTTAAATAAAGGTGAAATACAAAATAAAAAATAAAACATTTTGGGGAGAATTTTCATTGTTGGACATAAGACTGTACAAAACACCAGCAAAATCAGCTCCAAGTGATTAATTGTGTAAATCTGTTCAAGTATTTGCACGCATAAGAGAGACACGTGATTGTTTACAAATTTAAGCAAGGTTTGAAATATTTAGTCAAATATTATATCTGTTTTGGGATTCTTGCGTTCAATTTGCAGTCTACAAATGATTTTTAATAATGTTCCGGCCCCCTGGTGGCTGAGTCTAGTTGATGATCCCTGCAGTGGTAAATAGGAAACCCAGAGAGTGTTGTTGACTGTATCCTGAGCGTATACTGTTAATAAACAACCTGCACATGATGGGCTAGTTACAGTGCTGTGGCATGCTGACAACTGCTGGGTTAGACACACATTAACCAACGTTCTACAATCCTCACCTTGTTTTCTCATTCGGTGCACCCAGCCAAACACCTTCACTCTCTCCCCTCGGAGAGGCTCCAGCTGAAAGATTTTCACCTGTTGGGAAAAGCTTGATTACATTTCTATATTTCAACACAATGGAAGATAAAGATGTGATTCTTATTTCCAAACCTGTATTTGTATTTCATTTAAAAACATTTTTTTTAAACAATACAAAACATACAAAGATGAGTTTGACAGGATGCTGACGAAAGAGAATATAGTAGATCTGACCGTTTTGGGCTCTGGAAGGCTCGAGTCATTCTCAATGGTGATTTTCTTCGCTTCTTCCAGGTTCTTCTCTCGTCTCTCAGAATCCTCTGCCTTTAAATCAAAGTTGAAAATAACTTACATAAATATAATTATAATGGTAATTATATATATATTTTAAATCTGTTTAACTCAGCAAGTCAGGCCTCCCGAGTGGCGCAGCGGTCTAAGGCACTGCAGTGCCACGAGAGATTCTGGGTTCGAGTCCAGGCTCTGTCGCACCCGGCCGCGACCGGGAGACCCATGGGGCGGCGCACAATTGGCCCAGCGTCGTCCGGGTTAGGAAGAGGGTTTGGCCGGCAGGGATGTCCTTGTCCCATCGCGCACTAGCGACTCCTGTGGCGGGCCGGGCACAGTGCAAGCTGACACGGTCACCAGGTGTACGGTGTTTCCTCCGATACATTGGTGTGGCTGGTTTCCAGGTTAAGTGGGCATTGTGTCAAGAAGCAGTGCGGCTTGGTTGGGTTTCGGAGGATTCACGGCTCTTGACCTTCGCCTCTCCCGATTCTGTACAGGAGTTGCAGCGATGAGACAAGACTATAACTACAAATTGGATTCCACGAAATTGGGGAGAAAAAGTGGTAAAAAAATAAAAACACTTTGCAAGTCAATTTAGAACAAATTCTTATTTACAACGATGGAAACCAAAAGGCCTCCTGCAGGACGGGGTCTGGGATAAAAAAAAAAACATGATATAAATATTGGACAAAACACACATCATGACAAGAGAGACAACACTACATAAGGAGAGACCTAAGACAACAACATAGCATGGCAGCAACACAACATGACAACAACATGGTAGCAGCACAAAACATGGTGTACACAACACTGATTCCTCTTACCCTCAATGAGGTCTTGAAAGGCTTCGGCTCTGTTCCATCACCGTCCTGGTCATTTCCTTCTTTGTCAGACACATACATCTCACCTGGAAGAAGTGGAAACACTCAACACTTGATGCTGAATGTGTTATTTCAGCTAACTAAACCTAGTTTGACATGTTCATTCATGATGAAAACTCCCGTATTCGACACCCCACTATGCTGCCTGTTTCACCCACCCAAAGGTTGGAGATCTGATGAAGCATGACAGTGATTAAACTAGCTAGGCAAGATGCTCGTTGGCTAGATAACAGGAGCGTGACACGGACATGTTACCACATGCTTGGGTTCAGGGACGACAGAATTGGAGAAAAAAAAAGCTCAAATAAAAGCAGAGCTCACACCGATGCGTAGTAATTTAACTAGCTGGTTTTAGCTAACTAGACAGTCAAGATAAGCTTGAGCTATGCAATTATGTATTATTTAAATCATGACATAGATGCTATGAAAGCTAGCTAGCTAGCAACACCGGTCTGATGCAACACATCGCATTCTTTCAACATTGCTACAATGGCTGTGGTGTAAAGTACTTAAGTAAAAATCATTTTAAGTACTACTAAAATAGTTTTGGGGTATTTTACTTTTACTTCACTACATTACTAAAGAAAATAATGTACTTTTTACTCCTTACATTTTCCCTGACAACCAAAGTACTCGTTACATTTTGAATGTTTAGCAGGACAGGAAAATGGTCCAAATCACTCACAATTCACTCAGAACATCCCTGGTCATCTCTACTGCCTCTGATCTGGAGGACTCACTAAACAGAGAACATCCCTGGTCATCCCTACTGCCTCTGATCTGGAGGACTCACTAAACAGAGAACATCCCTGGTCATCCCTACTGCCTCTGATCTGGAGGACTCACTAAACAGAGAACATCCCTGGTCATCCCTACTGCCTCTGATCTGGAGGACTCACTAAACAGAGAACATCCCTGGTCCATCCCTACTGCCTCTGATCTGGAGGACTCACTAAACAGAGAACATCCCTGGTCCATCCCTACTGCCTCTGATCTGGAGGACTCACTAAACAGAGAACATCCCTGGTCATCCCTACTGCCTCTGATCTGGAGGACTCACTAAACAGAGAACATCTCTGGTCGTCCCTACTGCCTCTGATCTGGAGGACTCACTAAACAGAGAACATCCCTGGTCATCTCTACTGCCTCTGATCTGGAGGACTCACTAAACAGAGAACATCCCTGGTCATCCCTACTGCCTCTGATCTGGAGGACTCACTAAACAGAGAACATCCCTGGTCATCCCTACTGCCTCTGATCTGGAGGACTCACTAAACAGAGAACATCCCTGGTTATCCCTACTACCTCTGATCTGGAGGACTCACCAAACAGAGAACATCCCTGGTCATCCTTACTGCCTCTAATCTGGCAGTCTCATGTCGTGGAAATATTTGGACAATCATATTTCACAAATACCGGAGCATGTGAGTTCAAATAGACTTCTTATTACTTCATAATAAAAGCCGAGCTGCATCATGAATACAACTGCCTTCCAGTCTTGACACACATTTTATAAACTTGTCCTCCTAACTTCATACTCATAGTGACTCCTCTTAATGGCTCATCACCTCTGGCATTTAGCCACCGTTATAATATTGCCTTCATATTAGGATATGCAACCTGTAGTGTCTCACATATGTAGTTTCATGCATGTAGGACCATATCAACAGACCTTGGCACTCTACAGGAATAACCAATAGATGTTATCCTGCTGACTCCACTGAAAGGAGAACAAAAACATAGTTGACCATAACAGTTGACCATAACAGTTACAGGAATAACTGCGTGCATGTCTAATGGTGTCCAATGACCCAGAGCACATACACGTACACTAGTTTTGCTGGCTCCTTCTGAAATAAATAATTGCCACATATGTATTGAAAAATTCACAATACTCACTAAACACAAATGCTTCGTTTGTCAATTATGTCTGAGTGTTGAACTGAGCCACAAGCTACAGTATCCGTAAATACATAAAAAAAAACAAGAATATCGTGTCGTCTGGTTACTTTGATACTTAAGTACATTTAAAACCAGATACTTTTAGACTTTTACTCAAGTAGTATTTTACTGGGTGACTTTTACCCGAGTCATTTTCTTTTAAGGTATCTTTACTTTTACTCAAGTTTGAACATTGGGTAAATTAGCTAAACTAATAACCACAGCTATCTACTTACCCACTGAGAGTTCGCCTGTGGTTTTCGTTACCTCCTCTTCCATACCCACGTAGAAATTGTATCAAATGTGTATATTTAATAGATTACTAGCAAGCTAATAATAATACTAAAATGAATCTGCCCTCCTGTCCGTCAGTCGCTGGTGTTTGTACTCATGTGTAGGATTATCTGTGAATACAACTTCTGCATAGTTCGTGAATGGTGATTGGTTGCAGTAACTTCCTGCCATTCATTGTAGTTCCACCCTGGAATGACGAAAGGACCATTATGGTGTGGTTTATCGAGAGACCCGGCTAGATATGATTCATGCTTATTTCATTATTAATTCAACCCATTGCATCATGTAAAGAAGCTCGCAAGTTAAGCATTTCACTGTACTGTTTTACACCTACTGTACCCTGTGCATGTGACAATTACAAAAGAAAAGACAAAAACATTGCTTCCATTTTTTATCAATATTATATATATTTTTTAATAATGCTTGAAATATTATAGAACCAATCTTCCAATGGAAAAATGCCTCTGTGGCTGTGAATAATGAATGAATCTCATAATTCATCCGGACTGGATGAATACAACAGCACTGGATCACTCGTTCACATTTTTAGATTGGGTCTCGTTCATTTCCAAGTCTTCAGTCGTGTGATCAGTGGGTTGTGGTTCAACTTTACCCCTGTGCAGCTTCAAAAAATATTTTAATTTATTTAATTTAAATATTATTAAACAAATGTCTTTTAAATATTATTAAACAAATATCAACAAACAAAAGAGAAATAGTCACATGCAAACAAGCTTACATACAAACTATTTACATTACCAGGAATCCTAAACAAACAAATCATATTCATTATTAATACAACTGTAACACCCTGATCTGTCTCGCCTGTCCTTGTGATTGTCTCCACCCCCTCCAGATGTCGCTTATTTTCCCCAGTGTATTTATCCCTGTGTTTCCTGTCTCTCTGTGACAGTTCATCTTATTTTCCCCAGTGTATTTATCCCTGTGTTTCCTGTCTCTCTGTGACAGTTCATCTTGTTTTCCCCAGTGTATTTATCCCTGTGTTTCCTGTCTCTCTGTGACAGTTCATCTTATTTTCCCCTGTGTATTTATCCCTGTGTTTCCTGTCTCTCTGTGACAGTTCATCTTGTTTCCCCCAGTGTATTTATCACTGTGTTTCCTGTCTCTCTGTACTAGTTCGTCTTGTTTTCCCCAGTGTATTTATCACTGTGTTTCCTGTCTCTCTGTACTAGTTCATCTTGTTTTCCCCAGTGTATTTATCCCTGTGTTTCCTGTCTCTCTGTGACAGTTCATCTTGTTTTCCCCAGTGTATTTATCACTGTGTTTCCTGTCTCTCTGTACTAGTTCGTCTTGTATGTCGAAGCCTACCAGTGTTTTTTCCCGTTTTCCTGCTTGGCCTTTTCTGGTCCTCCCGGTTTTGCCCCTTGCCCGTTCTGGACTCTGTGCCTGCCTGCCTGCCACTCTGTACCGGTTTTGCCCCTTGCCCGTTCTGGACTCTGTGCCTGCCTGCCTGCCACTCTGTACCGGTTATGACCTCTTGCCTGTTCCCTTTGTATTTATTAAACATCTTAAACTCCAACCGTCTGCCTCCTGTGTCTGCATTTGGGTCTTGCCTAGGGTCATGATAACAATTTATTAGCATTTTTGTTTTTAATTTTAGTTAAATTAGTGCCATATTGTTTCAATTCATTAATAAAGTGAAAAAAAGTTAGATTTTGTATAAGACCATTTGCACTTGTGAATATGAAATGTAGCTAATATTATATTATAATTATTAATATTATATTATTATTAAATATATTTTATCAATGTCATAATTTCTGAAATAAATCATATCAGAACCATTAAATTGTACAACCTGTCCTGTTTTATTTAAACAAAATGCTGTATATCAATCCCACAAAATTATACTACAAATACAGATAAAAAAACTAATTCAAAATGGTCTCCTCCATGCCACAGAAATCACAATTATAGTCAATCAGCTTGAATCTTTCCAAAACATGTTTCACAGGATAAATTCGATGTAACATTTTTTAAATGAAACTTCCTTTACCTTGTTAGTGATGCAATATTTGTTTCCCCCATTGTATATTTCAACCAAAAACATCTTGCTGAGAAAAGTGTAGTATCACAAACAATATTCCTAATCTGTTTATTACTACCTTTATCTTTGAGGATGTTAATATTGCCAGTGAATATATTGTCATGTAAATCTGTGTTACTTACATCAACCACGGAGGAATAAGAACAATTAAGAAAAAACAGTTGCATTTTCTTTCGAGGTTATTGGAATTATAAACTTATTAAAAAATTCCCCATATGAGGGTAGATATCCATCCTCATTCAGTAACTGACCAACCAAAATAATTGTATTCTCAAACCAGTTACGAAAGAAAAATAGATTTTTTTTTTTTTTTTAATCGAATATCTTTGTTGTTCCATAGAAAGAATCGGTGAGGGGGGAAAATTATGTTTATACGCTAACATCCAAGCTAAAAGTGCCTGTTTAGGGAATTTGGCAACCTTGTAGAGTAGCTTCTCTGAATTTATTAGCATTGTCCACTGTCACACAAAATCAACATGTCAAAAGTGGTTACTTCTCTTTATTTAGTTTCAGTCTGACACAAACCTAGCCTGCAAGCACACTCTCACAACAGCTAGGGCTTAACCACAAAGACTAATATAGATAGCTTGTGCAACGTATAGTGGCAGTTTTTAGACACATAGCAACAGTATCTTATTATAAGGCCTGCAGCAAAACATATGAATCTTATAGTCCCCTTATGTCACGCCCTGGCCTTAGTATTCTTTGTTTTCTTTATTATTTTAGTTAGGTCAGGGTGTGACATGGGGAATGTTTATGTTTTGTTGGTTTTGGGTGTTTCTATGGTAAAGGGGTTATGGGGTGTAGTATATGGGTTTGTGTTGAGTTCAGATGTCTAGCGTTGTCTATGTATGTTTAGTTATCTAGGAGAGTCTATGGTTACCTGAATGAGTTCCCAATTAGAGACAGCTGATTTCGGTTGTCTCTGATTGGGAGCCTTATTTAGGGTAGCCATAGGCTCTCATTGGTTGTGAGTAATTGTCTATGTCAGAACGTTTGTAGCCTGTTGTATGTGCACGACGTTTATTAGCTTCACGATCGTTTGTTAGTTTGTATTAAGTGTTTATTTTTCGTCATCTTTAAAAATAAAAGAAGATGGCTTATTTTCCTAAAGCTGCGTTTTGGTCCATCAATCCTCCACACGATCGTGACACCTTAATCAATAATAGGGAGGGTCTTTGGGACCCACCCCCCCCCTCCCCCCTGAGACTAATAAGTCTCACATGTTCAATCATAATATTCTCCTCTGAAATCAAACAGAGTTGGCAAAACCCCCGGATCCATTTGAACCCAGGGATGTCCTGCTAAAGGGAGAAACAACTCCTGAGGTTCCTGCTGCTGGGGGTGAGTGTGTCTATACTCCCACTCCTCCTGAGTGTTGGGAAGAACCACACGAGTTGGATAGACAATGGGATTAAGAGAAACCAGAAATGCACCAGTCTCACCTTCAGCACAATTTTCATCAGCTTCCACCAACACCATCACTCCAGCATGTTTCAAGAGCAGTTACAGTCATTTTTCTTACAAATATAAACAGTAGCCAAAATCACCAAACCTCCTACAAGTATAGGTGTCACGTTCCTGACCTGTTTTCCGTTGTTTTTGTATGTGTTTAGTATGGTTAGGGCATGAGCTGGGTGGGTAGTCTATGTTATGTGTTTCTATGTTGGGTTCAATGTGTTGCCTGATATGGTTCTCAATTAGGGGCAGGTGTTTGACGTTTCCTCTGATTGAGAACCATATTAAAGTAGGCTGTTCACACTGTTTGTTTGTGGGTGATTGTCTTCCGTGTCAGTGTTTGTACCACACGGGACTGTTTCGTTTGTCTAGTCTGTTCCTGTTCGTGCGTTCTTCGTTTTGTGTAGTTCTCATGTTCAGGTCGGTCTACGTCGTTTTTGTTATTTTGTAATTTATTCAAGTGTACTTCGTGTTTCGTCTTGCTTTAATAAATCTTCATGTATTCATCAACCGCTGCATTTTGGTCCGATCCCTACACCTCCTCTTCAGATGAAGAGGGGGAAATCAACTGGTTGCAGTGGAGTTCTCTGGTTGCAGTGGAGTTCCCTGGTTGCAGTGGAGTTCCCTGGTTACAGTGGAGTTCCCTGGTTGCAGTGGAGTTCCCTGGTTGCAGTGGAGTTCCCTGGTTGCAGTGGAGTTCCCTGGTTGCAGTGGAGTTCCCTGGTTGCAGTGGGGAACTTCCCTGGTTGCAGTGGGGAACTTCCCTGGTTGCAGTGGGGAACTTCCCTGGTTGCAGTGGGGAACTTCCCTGGTTGCAGTGGGGAACTTCCCTGGTTGCAGTGGGGAACTTCCCTGGTTGCAGTGGGGAACTTCCCTGGTTGCAGTGGGGAACTTCCCTGGTTGCAGTGGGGAACTTCCCTGGTTACAGTGGGGAACTTCCCTGGTTGCAGTGGGGAACTTCCCTGGTTACAGTGGGGAACTTCCCTGGTTACAGTGGGGAACTTCCCTGGTTACAGTGGGGAACTTCCCTGGTTACAGTGGGGAACTTCCCTGGTTACAGTGGGGAACTTCCCTGGTTACAGTGGGGAACTTCCCTGGTTACAGTGGGGAACTTCCCTGGTTACAGTGGGGAACTTCCCTGGTTACAGTGGGGAACTTCCCTGGTTACAGTGGGGAACTTCCCTGGTTACAGTGGGGAACTTCCCTGGTTACAGTGGGGAACTTCCCTGGTTACAGTGGGGAACTTCCCTGGTTACAGTGGGGAACTTCCCTGGTTACAGTGGGGAACTTCCCTGGTTGCAGTGGGGAACTTCCCTGGTTGCAGTGGGGAACTTCCCTGGTTGCAGTGGGGAACTTCCCTGGTTGCAGTGGGGAACTTCCCTGGTTGCAGTGGGGAACGTCCCTGGTTGCAGTGGGGAACGTCCCTGGTTGCAGTGGGGAACGTCCCTGGTTGCAGTGGGGAACGTCCCTGGTTGCAGTGGGGAACGTCCCTGGTTGCAGTGGGGAACGTCCCTGGTTGCAGTGGGGAACGTCCCTGGTTGCAGTGGGGAACGTCCCTGGTTGCAGTGGGGAACGTCCCTGGTTGCAGTGGGGAACGTCCCTGGTTGCAGTGGAGTTCCCTGGTTGCAGTGGAGTTCCCTGGTTACAGTGGAGTTCCCTGGTTACAGTGGAGTTCCCTGGTTACAGTGGAGTTCCCTGGTTACAGTGGAGTTCCCTGGTTACAGTGGAGTTCCCTGGTTACAGTGGAGTTCCCTGGTTACAGTGGAGTTCCCTGGTCTATGTTATAAAACAAACATGTCGTGCAACGATAAATGAACTGTTTTACGTGCTGATTCAAATTTGGGCAAAACCATTGGGCCGAAATCTTCTCCACCATATCCCCCTTTGACGAATGGCTCACACCATGAGCCAATAGGTAAACAGTAGTGATCATGGTTGATGGTAAACAGGGCATGCCAGACAAAAGATGTAGCCATAAGCCAGACCTAAGACAGAGAGCACACCCTCTCTCCCTCCACACCTGGTGATTGAGAATATCAGCCTGCAGCTGTTCCTCAAGATCACTAGTTTCAGACGACACAAACAACTAAAAATAGAATGAATGTCTGTGACAACGGGAAACCGCCATCTTGGCCGCCTCATCAGCTATGCTGTTACCAATACTTAGCATAATTACTCCTACCCGTGTGTGCCTCAACCTTAACACTAGCCAATGTGTTAGGTTTTCACATAGCTTCAATCAACTGTTCAACATGTATGTCCTATTCTTAATAGGTGTTCCTGTGGTGTCAGTAAACCTTCTTGCTCTCCAAACCCCCACACCATGACAAACCCCAATAGCATATGCAGAGTCTGGATAAACAGTAAGTGTCTTCCCCTTCCCCCAATTCACAAGCTGTGGTCAGAGCTAATAAATCTGCCTGTTGCGCTGATAAATGTTCTGGTAGGGGCCGTATAACCTCAATATCACCTTCCACATCGACTACAGCTAATCCTACATGTTTTTATTTGTATTTATTTTTTTACCTGTACTTTGATCTATATAAGCAGAACCGTCAATGAACAGCACCGTGTCAGAGTCAAGCAGAGGTTCATCAACAAGTCTTTTGTCCGGTTCACATTCCTGGGCTGTCTCAACGTCCCTGTTACTGATGATTTACATTTAACATTTAAGTCATTTAGCAGACGCTCTTATCCAGAGCGACTTACAAATTGGAAAGTTCATACATATTCATCCTGGTCCCCCCGTGGGAATTGAACCCACAACCCTGGCGTTGCAAGCGCCATGCTCTACCAACTGAGCCACACGGGACCATATTTTCTCAGGGAAGCCCGAACAACTTGTCCAATTTCACCTAAAACAGGAACAGTGAGCTCCAGTGTCTATTAGAAACGGTAGGTCATGTCCATTAACATTAAGAGTAACCATTGGCTCGTTTCTCTTCCATCATTGTATATAGACTTTTATTTTTCTACTGTATTATTGACTGTATGTTTGTTTTATTCCATGTGTAACTCTGTGTTGTTGTATGTGTCGAACTGCTTTGCTTTATCTTGGTCAGGTCGCAATTGTAAATGAGAACTTGTTCTCAACTTGCCTACCTGGTTAAATAAAGGTGAAAAAAAATTGGGGAAAAAATTGAATTCATACTGGAGCAGGGCAGTCGGGCACCTTCATTGTTGATTCTGAGGGAATTGAGAACTGTTGGGTGTTCTGATTTGCCGTTAGCCATGGCTGTCCTCTGTCATTAACTTGTCCTCCATGTCCATAGGTTATAGGTGACCCCTGGAGAGCATTTCCGACCCCGAGCGAGTGGTACTGTGGCTGAAGAGCATACTGTTGTCTTAGTGGGTAGTACACTCCATGATGTGCAATAGCAAATTTCCTCTGCCCCCTGTTGTAACCTCTTCCTCTTCCATTTCCCTCGCACAGTGAACTCACATGCCCCAACTTGCCCACAGGTCCAGCATTGAGTGCTGTTCCAGTCACGATGTGCTCTGGCGGGCCCACCCCCTCTTCCATGCCATTTCTTAAAAGTTGATGTCAATTCCACAGCGGGAAACTTCTTTTGCATATATTCAACAGGCGTGACAGGCTTCGTTGCTCCTATCTCCTCATTCTGGGTTGACTGTGCCATGGTGCTCCGGGGTTTTATTTAGATAGTCTGTGTGTAATGTGTTTTCTAATTTCTATAGGGTTATTCTAAAGTGGGTGTAATATGTATGAATAGGCCTATATACATTCTTCTCTATCTCCTTTCAGTGTGTGTTAAACAACCGTGGGTGATACTGTAATTCTACTCTCACTTAATCCAGGCTACAGTAAATGGTTCTACTAAACTCAACTATATTTCACACACGGGCCTCACAGAGACAACCACATGATAGACTTCCATTCTTAATATTATATCTTAAGGGTGTAGAATAACAGTAATGTTATATTCACCAGTGCCCCTGGTAATAACGTCACAAAGTCATTTTCTATGAAATTCTCTACAGAACGCAACTTCCTAGTAATAATTTACTGGTATACTAAGGGTTGTACATTTCCTATACTGTCCTTTGTTTATTTAACCAGGTAGGCAAGTTGAGAACAAGTTCTCATTTACAACTGCGACCTGACCAAGATAAAGCAAAGCAGTTCGACACATACAACAACACAGAGTTACACATGGAGTAAAACAAAACATACAGTCAATAATACAGTAGAAAAACAAGTCTATATACAATGTGTGGAAATGAGGTGAGATAAGGGTGGTAATAAATAGGCCATGGTGTCGAAGTAAATATAATATAGCAATTAAACACTGGAATGGTAGATGTGCAGTAGATGAATGTGCAAAGGAGCAAGATAAATAAATAAATACAGTAGGGGATGAGGTAGTTGTTTGGGCTATTTACAGATGGGCTATGTACAGGTCCTATGGTAGGAAAGTGTCATTAACAAATATGTTTAACCTTTTATTCAAAAAACTTCTGTCCTACTCCTAACTTTTTATTCCACCATTGGGCCATTACCCAATAGAACCCGCCATAATCCACAGACAAATAAACAAATTAAACATACAATGCACTATTCATAAACAACTCAACTCATTCACTGATTAATTTTCACAGAATTACCTCTACAAAAATCCAAAATAAACCACCCTCCGCATAGGTCAAGGTGGCCTGGGTAATTGTCGCTGAATTACCTGTACAAAATAAAAACAAAAACTAGTATTTGGGTCATTGTCGCTGAATTACATCTACAAATAAAATAAAAATCATCCATCATTAATTTCATTCATCATATATTGACATCATGCATTTCACCAATAGCCAGTTATGTAATTTTTCCAATCTAGAATTCGACTATGTCATAGTTAAAGTGTATGTGGCCCCGTTAGTTAAAGTGTATGTGGCCCCGTGTGGCTCAGTTGGTAGAGCATGGTGCTTGCAACGCCAGGGTTGTGGGTTCGATTCCCACGGGGGACCAGTACAAAAAAAAGTATGAATGTATGTACTTGTAAGTCGCTCTGGATAAGAGCGTCTGCTAAATGACTTAAATGTAATGTTAAATGTATGTATTTATTTTAGAGTGAGTGAGGTGCCACTTACTTGTTAGAGGGAAACCACACCAGTGAATGCCAATTAATTACAGACTTAGATTAAACAGGTGTCTGCTTACCTTGTTTAATTTGGAGCTCTGGCACCATGGTGTAGAATCTCCTCCAACCGGGAGGGACACTCACTCCCGGCAAGCTGGCCCAATGTCGGAGTAGGTTCCTTGTTCCTTGTCAATCATTGGCTTATTGGTGAAATCAGCAATTCAGACAATATCTTTAAGTACATCAATCATTCATTTATTAATGCAGTTGCAGACAGAAGTTGACAACGGAAACACAGCACGCATGTTTCAGAGTAAGTTCTGCACCCCACCTCAGGGCACAGCTGATTTTATACACACTCCCTAGTGGTATGATCACCTACGTCAATGTGCCAGAGCTCCAAATTAAACAAGGTAAGCAGACACCTGTTTAATCTAGAGTCACAATTCAACGGCTCAGTCACGAGGGGTATGTGGCAGGGTCTACAGTCAATCACGGACTACAAAAGGAAAACCAGCCCCGTCGCGGACCACGATGTCATGCTCGCAAACAAACTAAACAACTTCTTTGCTTGCTTTGAGGACAATACAGTGCCACTGACACGGCCCGCTACCAAAACCTGCGGGCTCTCCTTCACTGCAGCCGACGTGAGTAAAACATTTAAACGTGTTAACCCTCGCAAAGGCTGCCGGCCCAGACGGCATCCCCAGCCGCGTCCTCAGAGCATGCGCAGACCAGCTGGCTGGTGTGTTTACGGACATATTCAATCAATCCTTATCCCAGTCTGCTGTTCCCACATGCTTCAAGAGGGACACCATTGTTCCTGTTCCCAAGAAAGCTAAGGTAACTGAGCTAAATCATTTCTTATCATGAAGTGCTTTGAGAGACTAGTCAAGGACCATATCACCTCCACCCTACCTGACACCCTAGACCCACTACAATTTGCTTACCGCCCAAATAGGTCCACAGACGACGCAATCACAATCACACTGCACACTGCCCTAACCCATCTGGACAAGAGGAATACCTATGTGAGAATGCTGTTCATCGACTACAGTTCAGCATTTAACACCATAGTACCCTCCAAACTTGTCATTAAGCTCGAGACCCTGGGTCTCGACCCCTCCCTGTGCAACTGGGTCCTGGACTTCCTGACGGGTCGCCCCCAGGTGGTGAGGGTAGGAAACAACATCTCCACCCCGCTGATCCTCAACACTGGGGCCCCACAAGGGTGCGTTCTCAGCCCTCTCCTGTACTCCCTGTTCACCCGTGACTGCGTGGCCATGCACGCCTCCAACTCAATCATCAAGTTTGCAGACGACACTACAGTGGTAGGCTTGATTACCAACAACGACGAGACGGCCTACAGGGAGGAGGTGAGGGCCCTCGGAGTGTGGTGTCAGGAAAATAACCTCACCTTCAATGTCAACAAAACAAAGGAGATGATCGTGGACTTCAGGAAACAGCAGAGGGAGCACCCCCCTATCCACATCGACAGGACAGTAGTGGAGAAGGTGGAAAGTTTTAAGCTCCTCGGCGTACACATCACGGACAAACTGAAATGGTCCACCCACACAGACAGTGTGGTGAAGAAGGCGCAGCAGCGCCTCTTCAACCTCAGGAGGCTGAAGAAATTCATCTTTTCACCAAAAACACTCACAAACGTTTACAGATGCACAATCAAAAGCATCCTGTTGGGCTGTATCACCGCCTGGTAAGGCAACTGCTTCGTCCACAACCGTAAGGCTCTCCAGAGGGTAGTGAGGTCTGCACAACGCATCACCGGGGGCAAACTACCTGCCCTCCAGGACACCTACACCACCCGATGTCACAGGAAGGACAAAAAGATCATCAAGGACAACAACCACCCAAGCCACTGCCTGTTCACCCCGCTATCATCCAGAAGGCGAGGTCAGTACAGGTGCATCAAAGCGGGGACCGAGAGACTGAAAAACAGCTTCTATCTCAGGCCATCAGACTGTTAAACAGCCATCACTAACTTTGAGTGGCTGCTGCCAACATATTGACTCATCTCTAGCCACTTTAATAATGAAAAATTGATGTAATAAATGTATCACTAGTCACTTTAAACAATGCCACTTTATATAATGTTTTCATACCCTACATTACTCATCTCATATGTATATACTGTACTCTATACCATCTACTGCATCTTGCCTATGCCGTTCGGCCATCGCTCATTCATTAATCTATATGTACATATTCTTATTCATTCCTTTACACTTGTGTGTATAAGGTAGTTGTTGTGAAATTGTTAAAGATTACTTGTTAGATATTACTACATGGTCGGAACTAGAAGCACAAGCAATTCGCTACAGTCGCATTAACATCTGCTAAACATGTGAATGTGACAAATAAAATTTGATTTGAATGTATGTGTAATGCCCGGGGTGTCGTGGATGCAAAGAGTCAAACGCAGGAGACAGAGAGTTCAGAGTAGCGTTCCAAATTTAATTCCCCACACGGGTGAACACACGACACTCCTCTAAACCAAATGCTTCACCACAAGCAAAGTGAGAAACATGAACATAAACATCAACCAACGAACACGTATCCTGACACACAAGAATGTACAGACTGTACACACAACATAGAATTCCCACCCAGCTCACGTCCTGACCAACACTAAACAAGCAAAACACATAAGAACTCTGGTCAAGACGTTACAGTATGTGTGTATCAATAAGCTGAGGTTACCTTATATGGCAACCTAGTACAGTAGCTTCTCTGAATTTATTAGCATTGTCCACTGTCACACAAAATCAACATGTCAAAACCAGACAGTGGTTACTACTCTTTATCTAGTTTCGGTCTGACTCAGATCTAGCCTCCAAGCACACTCTCGCAACAGCAGATCTTAGGGACACACCCCCTACAGTAACCAGAGGTTCAATTTCTTCTTTGTTTTCTCAATAATGGGGTTTAAAGTTTAATTCACTCCTTTGTTTTTAATCCTTGCATATAACACTTCCAAGATAAGTTACCTTATCTTTAATTGGGATACCATATACTTCCTGTAAAACACTGTCCTTCAGGGGAAATAAGTGCCTTTTTTTATATTCATTTTCAAACCTGAAACCAAGGAAAATTCTTCAATACAGGCAACTGCTTCAGAAACCTCATTCCGGTCTCTCAAAAATATGGTGGTATCATCAGCCAGTTGACATAGTTTAAAGTCCTTGCCAAGTGCTGAAATACCTTCAATTCCCTTTCTTGATATGGAGAGCCATACTTTAAAGATATGAAAGTCCCTGAAATCATTATCAATCTGCTTAGCAATGTTTGCTACATTGTCTAAGGAAGGATCCATATTGGAAGTTGACTGGGCTGATGTATACAGATTCTGATAAAACTGGGCAACATTCTGAGAGATTTCTTTTGGATTTTCATTGGGAGTATTATTGATCAATTAATTTACATACGGAAGTCATTTAACCTGCCCTTTATTGTAAATTTATGTTTGTTTTACTCCATGTGTAACTATGTGTTGTTGTATGTGTCGAACTGCTTTGCTTTATCTTGGCCAGGTCGCAATTGTAAATGAGAACGTGTTCTCAACTGGCCTACCTGGTTAAATAAAGGTGAAATAAATAAAATAAAATTAAATTAAAGAAATATTTGCTATTTTTCTCTCCTTCTTCCATCCAAATCTGTCGTTCTGCCCCTGAGCAAGGCAGTTAACTCACTGTTCCCCTGAGCAAGGCAGTTAACTGTTCCCCTGAACAAGGCAGTTAACTCACTGTTCCCCTGAGCAAGGCAGTTAACTGTTCCCCTGAGCAAGGCAGTTAACCCACTGTTCCCCTGAACAAGGCAGTTAACCCACTGTTCCCCTGAACAAGGCAGTTAACCCACTGTTCCCCTGAGCAAGGCAGTTAACTCACTGTTCCCCTGAGCAAGGCAGTTAACTGTTCCCCTGAGCAAGGCAGTTAACCCACTGTTCCCCTGAACAAGGCAGTTAACCCACTGTTCCCCTGAACAAGGCAGTTAACCCACTGTTCCCCTGAACAAGGCAGTTAACCCACTGTTCCCCTGAGCAAGGCAGTTAACCCACTGTTCCCCTGAACAAGGCAGTTAACCCACTGTTCCCCTGAACAAGGCAGTTAACTCACTGTTCCCCTGAACAAGGCAGTTAACTCACTGTTCCCCTGAGCAAGGCAGTTAACCCACTGTTCCCCTGAACAAGGCAGTTAACCCACTGTTCCCCTGAACAAGGCAGTTAACCCACTGTTCCCCTGAGCAAGGCAGTTAACCCACTGTTCCCCTGAGCAAGGCAGTTAACCCACTGTTCCCCTGAGCAAGGCAGTTAACCCACTGTTCCCCTGAGCAAGGCAGTTAACCCACTGTTCCCCTGAGCAAGGCAGTTAACCCACTGTTCCCCTGAGCAAGGCAGTTAACCCACTGTTCCCCTGAGCAAGGCAGTTAACCCACTGTTCCCCTGAGCAAGGCAGTTAACCCACTGTTCCCCTGAGCAAGGCAGTTAACCCACTGTTCCCCTGAGCAAGGCAGTTAACCCACTGTTCCCCTGAGCAAGGCAGTTAACCCACTGTTCCCCTGAGCAAGGCAGTTAACCCACTGTTCCCCTGAGCAAGGCAGTTAACCCACTGTTCCCCTGAGCAAGGCAGTTAACCCACTGTTCCCCTGAGCAAGGCAGTTAACCCACTGTTCCCCTGAGCAAGGCAGTTAACCCACTGTTCCCCTGAGCAAGGCAGTTAACCCACTGTTCCCCTGAGCAAGGCAGTTAACCCACTGTTCCCCTGAGCAAGGCAGTTAACCCACTGTTCCCCTGAGCAAGGCAGTTAACCCACTGTTCCCCTGAGCAAGGCAGTTAACCCACTGTTCCCCTGAGCAAGGCAGTTAACCCACTGTTCCCCTGAGCAAGGCAGTTAACCCACTGTTCCCCTGAGCAAGGCAGTTAACCCACTGTTCCCCTGAGCAAGGCAGTTAACCCACTGTTCCCCTGAGCAAGGCAGTTAACCCACTGTTCCCCTGAGCAAGGCAGTTAACCCACTGTTCCCCTGAGCAAGGCAGTTAACCCACTGTTCCCCTGAGCAAGGCAGTTAACCCACTGTTCCCCTGAGCAAGGCAGTTAACCCACTGTTCCCCTGAGCAAGGCAGTTAACCCACTGTTCCCCTGAGCAAGGCAGTTAACCCACTGTTCCCCTGAGCAAGGCAGTTAACCCACTGTTCCCCTGAGCAAGGCAGTTAACCCACTGTTCCCCTGAGCAAGGCAGTTAACCCACTGTTCCCCTGAGCAAGGCAGTTAACCCACTGTTCCCCTGAGCAAGGCAGTTAACCCACTGTTCCCCTGAGCAAGGCAGTTAACCCACTGTTCCCCTGAGCAAGGCAGTTAACCCACTGTTCCCCTGAGCAAGGCAGTTAACCCACTGTTCCCCTGAGCAAGGCAGTTAACCCACTGTTCCCCTGAGCAAGGCAGTTAACCCACTGTTCCCCTGAGCAAGGCAGTTAACCCACTGTTCCCCTGAGCAAGGCAGTTAACCCACTGTTCCCCTGAGCAAGGCAGTTAACCCACTGTTCCCCTGAGCAAGGCAGTTAACCCACTGTTCCCCTGAGCAAGGCAGTTAACCCACTGTTCCCCTGAGCAAGGCAGTTAACCCACTGTTCCCCTGAGCAAGGTAGTTAACCCACTGTTCCCCTGAGCAAGGCAGTTAACCAACTGTTCCCCTGAGCAAGGCAGTTAACCCACTGTTCCCCTGAACAAGGCAGTTAACCCACTGTTCCCCTGAGCAAGGCAGTTAACCCACTGTTCCCCCGAGCAAGGCAGTTAACTGTTCCCCTGAGCAAGGCAGTTAACCCACTGTTCCCCTGAACAGGGCAGTTAACCCACTGTTCCCCTGAGCAAGGCAGTTAACCCACTGTTCCCCTGAGCAAGGCAGTTAACCCACTGTTCCCCTGAACAAGGCAGTTAACCCACTGTTCCCCTGAGCAAGGCAGTTAACCCACTGTTCCCCTGAACAAGGCAGTTAACCCACTGTTCCCCTGAGCAAGACAGTTAACCCACTGTTCCCCTGAACAAGGCAGTTAACCCACTGTTCCCCTGAGCAAGGCAGTTAACCCACTGTTCCCCTGAGCAAGGCAGTTAACCCACTGTTCCCCTGAGCAAGGCAGTTAACCCACTGTTCCCCTGAGCAAGGCAGTTAACCCACTGTTCCCCTGAACAAGGCAGTTAACCCACTGTTCCCCTGAACAAGGCAGTTAACCCACTGTTCCCCGGGCGCCAAAGACGTGGATGTCGATTAACGCAGCCCCCCGCACCTCTCTGATTCAGAGGGGTTGGGTTAAATGCGGGAAGACACATTTCAATTGAAGGCATTCAGTTGTACAACTGACTAGGTATCCCCCTTTCCCTTTCCAACTGACTAGGTATCCCCCTTTCCAACTGACTAGGTATCCCCCCTTTCCCTTTCCATCTGACTAGGTATCCCCCTTTCCAACTGACTAGATATCCCCCTTTCCCTTTACAACTGACTAGATATCCCCCTTTCCCTTTCCAACTGACTAGGTATCCCCCTTTCCAACTGACTAGGTATCCCCCTTTCCAACTGACTAGATATCCCCCTTTCCCTTTCCAACTGACTAGGTATCCCCCTTTCCCTTTCCAACTGACTAGGTATCCCCCTTTCCCTTTCCAACTGACTAGGTATCCCCCTTTCCCTTTACAACTGACTAGGTATCCCCCTTTCCCTTTCCAACTGACTAGGTATCCCCCTTTCCCTTTACAACTGACTAGATATCCCCCTTTCCCTTTCCAACTGACTAGATATCCCCCTTTCCCTTTACAACTGACTAGGTATCCCCCTTTCCAACTGACTAGGTATCCCCCTTTCCCTTTCCAACTGACTAGGTATCTCCCTTTCCCTTTACAACTGACTAGATATCCCCCTTTCCCTTTCCAACTGACTAGGTATCCCCCTTTCCAACTGACTAGATATCCCCCTTTCCCTTTACAACTGACTAGGTATCCCCCTTTCCCTTTACAACTGACTAGGTATCCCCCTTTCCCTTTCCAACTGACTAGGTATCCCCCTTTCCCTTTCCAACTGACTAGGTATCCCCCTTTCCCTTTACAACTGACTAGATATCCCCCTTTCCCTTTACAACTGACTAGATATCCCCCTTTCCCTTTCCAACTGACTAGGTATCCCCCTTTCCCTTTACAACTGACTAGGTATCCCCCTTTCCCTTTACAACTGACTAGATATCCCCCTTTCCCTTTACAACTGACTAGGTATCCCCCTTTCCCTTTACAACTGACTAGGTATCCCCCTTTCCCTTTACAACTGACTAGGTATCCCCCTTTCCCTTTCCAACTGACTAGGTATCCCCCCTTTCCCTTTCCAACTGACTAGGTATCCCCCTTTCCCTTTCCAACTGACTAGATATCCCCCTTTCCCTTTACAACTGACTAGGTATCCCCCTTTCCCCTTTACAACTGACTAGGTACCCCCCCTTTACAACTGACTAGGTATCCCCCCTTCCCTTTCCAACTGACTAGGTATCCCCCTTTCCCTTTACAACTGACTAGGTACCCCCCCTTTACAACTGACTAGGTATCCCCCCTTCCCTTTCCAACTGACTAGGTATCCCCCTTTCCCTTTACAACTGACTAGGTATCCCCCTTTCCCTTTCCAACTGACTAGGTATCCCCCCTTTCCCTTTCCAACTGACTAGGTATCCCCCTTTCCCTTTACAACTGACTAGGTATCCCCCTTTCCCTTTCCAACTGACTAGGTATCCCCCCTTTCCCTTTCCAACTGACTAGGTATCCCCCTTTCCCTTTACAACTGACTAGGTATCCCCCTTTCCCTTTCCAACTGACTAGGTATCCCCCTTTCCCTTTCCAACTGACTAGGTATCCCCCTTTCCCTTTCCAACTGACTAGATATCCCCCTTTCCCTTTCCAACTGACTAGGTATCCCCCTTTCCCTTTACAACTGACTAGGTATCCCCCTTTCCCTTTCCAACTGACTAGGTATCCCCCTTTCCAACTGACTAGGTATCCCCCTTTCCCTTTACAACTGACTAGGTATCCCCCTTTCCAACTGACTAGGTATCCCCCTTTCCCTTTCCAACTGACTAGGTATCCCCCTTTCCCTTTACAACTGACTAGGTATCCCCCTTTCCCTTTACAACTGACTAGGTATCCCCCTTTCCCTTTCCAACTGACTAGGTATCCCCCTTTCCCTTTACAACTGACTAGGTATCCCCCTTTCCAACTGACTAGATATCCCCCTTTCCCTTTCCAACTGACTAGGTATCCCTCCTTTCCCTTTCCTTTCTATTGTACAACTGACTAGGTATCCCCCTTTCCAACTGACTAGGTATCCTCCTTTCCCTTTCCAACTGACTAGGTATCCCCCTTTCCCTTTACAACTGACTAGGTATCCCCCCTTTCCCTTTCCAACTGACTAGGTATCCCCCTTTCCAACTGACTAGGTATCCCCCCTTTCCCTTTACAACTGACTAGGTATCCCCCTTTCCCTTTACAACTGACTAGGTATCCCTCCTTTCCTTTCTCTTTTTCGTCTTGATCTTACAAACGCTCCCCGGGCCTTTTCCTCGTAGATACAGTCTAACTGCATTTGCAGTGATAACAGTAATCCCTGATTAGTTACAAGAGTTTTTTTAGTTGTATAATTCATATTCCCTTTATGATGTCATATTCTTTCTCTCTTTGCACAAGCAATTTCTTTCCCCATTGAAATAGCCAAAAGCCTATTATAAAATGTAATTAGTTCCCAGTAACTTCCAAACATATTCATAACACACGCACGCACGGTTCCAATATTTATCAATAATTCCTGCTACTTCCTTCTTAAATACTTCATTCTTTAGTAAAGTATTTTTTCAATTTCCAGTAACCTTTATACATTTTTGTTGTTGTTGACAAACCATGCATATTTATCTTTATTGAAATCCCTTTGCGGTCTGTTAAAAATCGACAGTTCAATTGAGACTGTATCAACCCTGTCAGCCATATCTTCAGATATCAACACGGGAATCAATACGGGATTGTATAGTGTGGTGGTTATTTCTGTATTATCAAATGAGGTGAGACAAAATCTTATCACACAAGTCAGAGTTATACTTAAACTAAATCTTTATTCGCTTATTAATAAAAGGGAGCAAGGTCACGACCTACACACAGAGCGAATAGAGTGAGCTGGAATAATACAGAGGCAGTGTTGACATGGAAACCCAGGAACTGCTTAGTCATGACATCATCAGATCAAGATATCACAAGCTTGTTTTCTTCTCGTGTATCCGGTCATAGCGCACAAACAAGTGATAACGGCAGTTCCGTTTTACTCCCCTTCTCTACCAAGCTAGCCTCCGTTCTCTTCTATCTCCACACAGCTGTTGCCCTTGGAAGATAGTGAAAGAACAGGACGGGCTGAAGAACTGTGGTCTCTATACTCATAGGCTCTTTGTCTTATGCCGTGTGACCAGGTTACACAGAAGCAACGAGACATTGAAACAATACAGGTCTATCTGTTCCTCAAGCTTATCTATCCCATGACCCTGACTACACGTCTAGACCAGCTGATCTCTATCCCATGACCTTGACTACACGTCCAGACCAGCTGATCTCTATCCCATGACCCTGACTACACGTCTAAACCAGCTGATCTCTATCCCATGACCCTGACTACACGTCTAGACCAGCTGATCTCTATCCCATGACCTTGACTACACGTCTAGACCAGCGGATCTCTATCCCATGACCTTGACCACACGCCTAGACCAGCTGATCTCTATCCCATGACCTTGACTACACACCTAGACCAGCTGATATCTATCCCATGACCTTGACCACACGCCTAGACCAGCTGATCTCTATCCCATGACCTTGACTACACGTCTAGACCAGCTGATCTCTATCCCATGACCTTGACTACACGTCTAGACCAGCTGATCTCTATCCCATGTCCCTGACTACACGCCTAGACCAGCTGATCTCTATCCCATGCCCCTGACTACACGCCTAGACCAGCTGATCTCTATCCCATGTCCCTGACTACACGCCTAGACCAGCTGATCTCTATCCCATGTCCCTGACTACACGTCTAGACCAGCTGATCTCTATCCCATGACCTTGACTACACGTCTAGACCAGCTGATCTCTATCCCATGACCTTGACTACACGTCTAGACCAGCTGATCTCTATCCCATGTCCCTGACTACACGCCTAGACCAGCTGATATCTATCCCATGACCTTGACCACACGCCTAGACGAACTGATCTCTATCCCATGACCTTGACTACACGCCTAGACCAGCTGATCTCTATCCCATGTCCCTGACTACACGTCCAGACCAGCTGATCTCTATCCCATGACCCTGACTACACGTCTAGACCAGCTGATCTCTATCCCATGTCCTTGACCACACGCCTAGACCAGCTGATCTCTATCCCATGACCTTGACTACACGTCCAGACCAGCTGATCTCTATCCCATGACCCTGACTACACGTCTAGACCAGCTGATCTCTATCCCATGTCCCTGACTACACGCCTAGACCAGCTGATATCTATCCCATGTCCTTGACCACACGCCTAGACCAGCGGATCTCTATCCCATGTCCCTGACTACACGCCTAGACCAGCTTATCTATCCCATGACCTTGACTACACGTCTAGACCAGCTGATCTCTATCCCATGACCTTGACCACACGTCTAGACCAGCTGATCTCTATCCCATGACCTTGACTACACGTCCAGACCAGCTGATCTCTATCCCATGACCCTGACTACACGTCTAGACCAGCTGATCTCTATCCCATGTCCCTGACTACACGCCTAGACCAGCTGATATCTATCCCATGTCCTTGACCACACGCCTAGACCAGCGGATCTCTATCCCATGTCCCTGACTACACGCCTAGACCAGCTTATCTATCCCATGACCTTGACTACACGTCTAGACCAGCTGATCTCTATCCCATGACCTTGACTACACGTCTAGACCAGTGAGTGTGGAAGAGATGAACCATCCTTTCCTCAGAAGCACATCATTGGCACAAAACATTTTTTTTCTGTAATATTGTTAAGCATATTCATTGTAAACTATTGATATTAAACAAATCACGGAAAATTACATTGTTATTTTTTCTCTCTCACATTCCCCTCTTAGAAGATTGAATCTTCTATAAAATAATGAGACAAATTCACACCGTATGTAAAGACAAAAATAGAAAGGTTTCCAGATGGACATCTTCCATAGTAAATAACCTTCCTCTGGGTTATTGAATTCTTCATCTCCACACAGTGCCTACATTGTTCATGAAGCAAGAAGCATATAAAAGGCAATTAAATAATTCACTGGATGAGTTCCTGCATTGTGATTGGTCGTTATCGCGCGTGCTTCGCCTCCCAAGAAACTGAGCACTGTCTCCTCTAAAAACAACATATTCTGGGCGTTCTGCCAATTGGTCTGAGAAGGAGGAGGTCATGATACCGAGTCGCCTGCACAAACCCCAAGGATACATACAGTTTATACGATTCGATGCCGTCTCTTCATAGACGTCAACGAGCAAACAATGAATGCCTAACGCAGTGCATGTCAGAGTTCATCACGTAAGTTAATTATGTCATAATCTAAGCAGAACTTCACCAACGCAAAATATTAAACTGTAGGACAGGACGTTCTCACACCAGTACATTGCCTTTGTAAAATGGCCTCTTGTGCCACTGAGCTTAAAACCTTTATTTAACCAGACAGGCCAGTTGAGAACAAGAGCCACTGAGCTTAAAACCTTTATTTAACCAGACAGGCCAGTTGAGAACAAGAGCCACTGAGCTTAAAACCTTTATTTAACCAGACAGGCCAGTTGAGAACAAGTTCTCATTTACAACAGTGACCTCTGGCCAAGATAAAGCAAAGCAGTTCGACACAAACATCAACACAGAGTTACACATGGAATTAAACAAAACATACAGTCAATAATACAGTAGAACAAAAGAAAACAATAAGTCTATATACAGTGAGTGCAAATGAGGTAAGATAAGGGAGTTAAGGCAATAAATAGGCCATGGTGGCGAAGTAATTACAATATAGCAATTAAACACTGGAATGGTAGATGTGCAGAAGATGAATGTGCAAGTAGAGATACTGGAGTGCAAAGCTCTCAGTTTAGGAGAGAACACCTGGCAATCACAGAGTCTGAGCGTTCAGTTCCACTCCCACTGACCCGACCTGGTGAGAGCAAAACCTCTTGTCTACAACAGACGCATTTGCAACAGGTCAAACATCACTGTCATCAGCAGTAACAGGTAGCTCATCCTTCACTTCCTGCATTATGGCCCTGGTCATGGCAACAGTTAACATCACATGTGACCTTGAATTTGTTACCAGTTATAAAACACTGGTACATGAGGATGAGCAGCAAAATCAATGGCTAAAACAATGGGCAGACACAGTTGCATGATTGTTAGGACAATTTTGTTCTCATGTTCATTAACCAATTCAATTAAAATACTCTTGTCTGTTACTAAGAATTTGTAAGGTTCTTATTAAAACGAAACAGACAGAGGCCAGTCTACTTAGTCAGCAGGTTTATTTACGAGAGCTCTGCTTATCATTTCCTGTACATTGGTCTATATACCTCACATTTCGTCATAAATGTCCCTCCTCTCAGAAACAATGACAATATAGTTCACAAGTCTTCTCCTACTCATACATTTGCCTGTCACCTGTTATACAATCTACTACAAGCCCAAGGTCTCTCCCCTCCCTCTGAGGGGACAGAATGTCGTGTAAGGAACACAGTAGTACAGCTTGTCTGTCGATAGCTCCTCTCTCCCCTCCCTGGGTGGGGACAGAATGTCGTGTAAGGAACACAGTAGTAGAGCTTGTCTGTCGATAGCTCCTCTCTCCCCTCCCTGGGTGGGGACAGAATGTCCTGAAAGGAACACAGTAGTAGAGCTTGTCTGTCGATAGCTCCTCTGTCCCCTCCCTGGGTGGGGACAGAATGTCCTGAAAGGAACACAGTAGTACAGCTTGTCTGTCGATAGCTCCTCTTATCTCATACGTTGTCTCACACTTGCACCCTGCTTACATACTAAACAGGAACAAAAAGTCCTTGTACTAGTTCTGACTAAAACTACAAACATCAGATTTAGATTTCTGATTCTAATACATTTCATACAATCATACAGTGACAGGGTAGAATTCTGTTAGTTATAGTTCTACGTTAAATGTATACATCATTTAGTCATTATTCATAAAAACCCCATAAAAATCCACCCTATGACTAAATATTATACACACATCTATTTTTATAAGAAATATCAATTATATCCAATATATGTATTTACAAAGACTGTTCTAGGCCTACATCAGAATCCTAACTCTTCTTATCAGGATTCTCGTTATAATCTTCATCAAAGAACAGTCTAAACATAAAAACAAGAATAAACCTAAACATTAAAAATCTGTTGCGTCATCGATTTCTCCAGAGTCCTGGAAATGAGACCACTCACGCAACATCCGCACAAAACTAACACAGTCACACAGGTGAAGGTTGCCCACAAACACAGGGATCATGACATTTTTCCATTTCCCAAACACACCGTCAAACCAACTCGTCCGAGAAGTATCTACCCCAGAGATTTCTGCTAGTTAAACCAGCCAGGGCCTTGGTCACTGATCCGTCTGGAGCCGTGTTATTTGGGATGAAGGTACAACATTCTACTCCGAATATCACACACACCTCCCTTTTCAGCCAGTAACATATCCAATACTATCCAATGTAAATTCTATTGTCAAAAGATCCAGACGGATCACTCCTTCTCTCTCTTCTACCTGGCTCTAGGTCCTCGTGTTTGATAAGGGTGAAGGGCATGCCTAACTGCACTAGTGCACAACTACCGGTCCAATTGGTAGGAAGGTCAGGCCACAGCCTCACCCCTCCACAACCCACCAGACATCCGCTCTAGGCCTTTTCATCTGCCAGTCAGGTCCCTCATTGTCTTGTCGGTTGTAACATTCTCTGTCCTATTGCATGTTCTTACTTCCCCTACGTCCCATCCGTGTGTGATGTAGTGACCCATACAATAATAGTGTCCTCCTGTAACTGTGAAATGAGGGAAGTCCGGATGTAATGGGCACATGGGGATACAGATAATGCAGATCAATGCAACTGTCATTGTCTGGCTTCCCTGCCTTCATGAACAGCTTTCCCTTTCCATTTGATGGAATACAGGCCATTCCCCTGGGTGTATCCATTCCATCAAATGGAAAGGGAATGGTAGTCAACTGAGGTTTTGCTGTGGCGCAGGCATAACCTTCTTCTTTAGCTACTGATCTGGCTGTATACTGAATCCATTCTAACCATAGGTTAGAATCCCCATAACCAGTTTCCACCTCAATCACTTCCTTAAGATCTTGTTGTGTATATCCGCACCGGTCCTTGACTCTGGACTACTCTGCTGTCAGTATCTGTTTTGTCAGGGGCTCTGCTTGTATTCTGGCTGACTATAGAGCTATCACCTGCCCTAACCTCCTCTACCCGGAATGGCACTAGGGTATCAACCAAAACCTGGTCAAATCCAACATACCATAACTCTAGATCCTCTTTCATTACCTTTATGCAATACTTCTCTCGCTTCGGATTGCAGTCAAAAACCCTCACCTTCACTATACTCCACCTCCGTCCATACTGGGTATGTGGATTTATATAGCTCTCTCTCTCTGTGTGAGCTATGCCCTGTGTCCATGAACTACACGGGGACCTGCACAGATATATTCCATAATGGCTCATAGTCCTAGACTGCCAAGGAGTCAGAGACCCCATTTGGTCTACATAAAGCTCCATTGAGACATCCTTCCCAATCTCCACTCTAACTTCCTGTTAATCCAGAACAAGTGATCTCTTATGCTTGGTTAATACAAAATCCTCATCGTCTAAACTATGGGTCAAGTTACCACCTTCTGCATTCTCGGATGGGTCATGGTGTATTTAGGAATATTGTTCCCATAATAAGACAGCTCAGACCAATCAGCACTCCTGTAAAGCCCCACCCTTTCCCGGAGAACATATCATCATCTAGAGGCCAGCCCATACGTTCACTTCTATGAACGCACACAGGGAGGACAGGGCGGGGTCAGGGAATCTTCGTTAGAGAGGTGACCCCCGAACCTTATTGGTTTCGGTTCTTCTCCTAACACTGTGATTGTTCGGCAGTGTCAGTGTGTCTTACCCTCCTGCAATGTGTGATATGCCCCAGGTAGCTCTTTCAGCTTTTCTCACTGCGAAGGCTGTCACCAGGAGTAGTTGGTATGGCCCCTCCCAACGGGGCTGCTTCCCGTCTATTCTCCTCAGGGACTGAATTGAGAGAATCACCTTCTCCTGTAATTCACCTGTACAGCATATGTTCATATTCTTTATCCCTTTACACTTGTGTGTATAAGGTAGTAGTTGTGGAATTGTTAGGTTAGATTACTTGTTGGTTATTACTGCATTGTCGGAACTAGAAGCACAAGCATTTCGCTACACTCGCACTAACATCTGCTAACCATGTGTATGTGACAAATACATTTTGATTTATTTGATATAAAAGACACCTGTCCACAACCTCAAACAGTCACACTCCAAACTCCACTATACCCAAGACCAAAGAGCTGTCAAAGGACACCAGAAACAAATTTGTAGACCTGCACCAGGCTGGGAAGACTGAATCTACAATAGGTAAGCAGCTTGGTTTGAAGAAATCAACTGTGGGAGCAATTATTAGGAAATGGAAGACATACAAGACCACTGATAATCTCCCTCGATCTGGGGCTCCACGCAAGATCTCACCCCGTGGGGTCAAAATGATCACAATAACGGTGAGCAAAAATCCAAGAACCACACGGGGGGACCTAGTGAATGACCTGCAGAGAGCTGGGACCAAAGTAACAAAGCCTACCATCAGTAACACACTACGCCGCCAGGGACTCAAATCCTGCAGTGCCAGATGTGTCCCCCTGCTTAAGCCAGTACATGTCCAGGCCCGTCTGAAGTTTGCTAGAGAGCATTTGGATGATCCAGAAGAAGAATGGGAGAATGTCATATGGTCAGATGAAACCAAAATACAACTTTTTGGTAAAAACTCAACTCGTCGTGTTTGGAGAACAAAGAATGCTGAGTTGCATCCAAAGAACACCATACCTACTGTGAAGCATGGGGGTGGAAACATCATGCTTTGGGGCTGTTTTTCTGCAAAGGGACCAGGACGACTGATCCGTGTAAAGGACAGAATGAATGGGGCCATGTATCGTGAGATTTTGAGTGAAAACCTCCTTCCATCAGCAAGGGCATTGAAGAAGAAACGTGGCTGGGTCTTTCAGCATGACAATGATCCCAAACACACCGCCCGGGCAACGAAGGAGTGGCTTCGTAAGAAGCATTTCAAGGTCCTGGAGTGGCCTAGCCAGTCTCCAGATCTCAACCCCATAGAAAATCTTTGGAGGGAGTTGAAAGTCCGTGTTGCCCAGCAACAGCCCCAAAACATCACTGCTCTAGAGGACATCTGCATGGAGGAATGGGCCAAAATAACAGCAACAGTGTGTGAAAACCTTGTGAAGACTTACAGAAAACGTTTGACCTCTGTCATTGCCAACAAAGGGTATATAACAAAGTATTGAGATAAACTTTTGTTATTGACCAAATACTTATTTTCCACCATAATTTGCAAATAAATTCATAAAAAATCCTACAATGTGATTTTTTTTCTCATTTTGTCTGTCATGGTTGAAGTGTACCTATGATGAAAATTACAGGCCTCTCATCTTTTTAAGTGGGAGAACTTGCACAATTGGTGGCTGACTAAATACTTTTTTGTCCCACTGTATATAATATATAAAGGACCCCAAAAATTGGTCCTCCCTTTTGAAGGACCAAAAAATGAAAATAAAATTACAAAAAATTAAATAATAATTTTTTTTTTTTTTTTTTTTTAAATCACTAAAAAAATCGAAACAAAAAAAATTATTCGGTCGATTAATAGGTATTGGCTTTTTATGGTCCTCCAATAATCAGTATCGAAAAATCATAAATCGGTCGACCTCTACTTTCAGAACATTGTTAAGTGCAGTACAGTAGCTTACCATTTGGTCTTCACAGCCCATCAGGGTCAATCTGTTCTGTGGAAAAGGTGTTTACACATTTTTGCACAAAATTATTCTGCAAATACAGAAAAACCGGGAGCCAAGAACCTTTCTTTCGTCAATCTCACTTCCCCGGACCCTGCACCTGATTGTAGATAAGAAACATCCTGTAGGGATTTTTTTTTTAACACAGACAGGAAATGCAACAAAAATAACCTCCCAGTTTTCAGCCAATTTAGAATGTCTTAGCAGATGAGGAACCCACACTGCTTCCAGAATGTACCGAAGTCATCCACAACTACAAATGCATACCTGGGGATTTGTCAGTACAAATCGTAACAGTTTTCATCCTTAGGCAAAATAAATGCTCTATTAGGTTGAAGTGATTTTTGTAGCGGCAGATAGTGGTTAGAGCGTTGGGCCAGTAACCGAAAGGTTGCTGGATCGAATCCTCGAGCAGACAAGGTCAAAATCTGTCGTTCTTCCCCTGAATAAGGCAGTTAACCCACTGTTCCCCGGTAGGCTGTCATTGTAAATAAGAATTTGTTCTTAACTGACTTCCCTAGTTTAAATAAAGGTTAACATTTTTTTTTTTTTAAACAACTAGTTCTAATCAGATAAATCGGGGCATGGCTTACAGACCTGGTCAACTAGGATGGCACAATCATAGGGCTCACCATCATCGTCAGTTGGTAGGGATGTGGTACATTGACATTATTACAGCTCTGAGGCAACACACCAACACACCACACTGTCAAGTCTCTTAGAACTGCTGCTTCCCACTGTGATCCTGTAGAAGGACAGATGACATAAAACCATTATTATTATTATTATTTCAAACACCAATAGATTAAATGGTTTAGAATGATCCGGCAAAACATAAACAAGGAGAAGTGGTCAGAACTAAGACAATTTGTCAACTTCCTGCAAACCCTCAGGAGTCCACTGTATCTTGTCCTTCATCGCCATCTTGTGGCCACGGGTGAGATCAGTGTTAAACATTAATTCACTATGCACTCATTTCATCACAATCGTTCTGTTATTGTGTGCGTCCACACATTAATTACTGGTGTACCCCTCTTTGTTGAGTTCTTCAACGGTATCCACATTTATTTAACAGCAGTCAACTCTTAGATCAAATCAGTTAACTCAATTCTCACTACTTAAATTCAGTTCCCGAGAGTTCAGTTATTATTACAACATATCAACTCACTTAAAAACCAGGAATCAGTTTACTGCTAGTGCTGTGAAAGCAAAGGTTAGTGGTTACAACACTGCTACAACAAACAGGCAGACAGAAAATGGTATTGTTGGAAATCACTCAGAACTCCTTCAGTCAGTAGCCAAGTTATAATTTCAGCAGTTTGTAGATCTTTTAAAATGTAGGGAAGTCTAAACGAGTCTACTAAATTACAACAGTAATCTTATTCATTCAAATATCAAATGAATTCCCCTTAAACAAATGTCATATACGTCAAAGCTAATTTTCGAAGTCTTCAAACTTGTGATTTCAAGACAATTCTAAAAAAAATAAACTTTCCATCAACCTTAAATAAAACAGCAGTAAATACTTTTCAGGCAGTACATCTCAAGCGACATTAAAAACTATAAAGACGTTAATTTAACCCAGAACTGAATTTGTTAACGTTTTTTTCTACCTACCTTTGCCTTTTATGTTCCGGTCAGGGACTTGGGTTAGAATGGTCAAAACTCTTTTTGCGTTTCCTAAACTTAACTTAATCAATCCAATTCAGTCTGTCATCTTGTAATTGTAAATGGAGGTCCACACGCAAGCCCAGTTAATAAGATATCGGTCTTCAGCTTTCAGCCTCAAATTTGAAAAACCTTTCCTTTAGACCACCATCGGTAGTGTAACGCAACACAAGACATTTGGCCTACATTGTTGATGTCTGTCGTCTCATCAACCATGATGGTCACAAAGGGGTTTTTCTTCAATTCTTCCTCCATGACATCTGTCATTACATTCGCGACCGCGTATATCAGGTCATTTAGGATTTTGCTGGAAGTGCCTGTGAACACGGTAGCCGTAGCTAAATGGCCGTTTAACGTACTGTCATACTCAGCCAAGAAATCCAATATTTCCAAGTAGTTACCCTTATTAGTTGATTCTTTACCCTCATCATGTCCTCTGAAAACTAATTCTTACTTGCCTAAAAACACAACCGTATGAATAAGGCGCTATAGAATCTTCCTGTTTTGTCTGACTTTATCATTGGGAACAAGTGTCTCATTGCGCCACTGCTCGTCAAGAAGGTCTACTCTTGTTTCCCCAAATGTTTTTAAACTCACAGTAGCTCGCAGGTATGAAGATGAGTTTTGGTTGTCGAAGTGCTGACTTTGTCAAACAGGCTAAATCTTTAAACCCAGTCGTCCAGGTTGAGCTATTATCGGTACTAAAGAGTAGGCAATTCTAACAGTAAAGCTTTTTAATCAGCTCACAGCCCGTTATCCACGGATAGCACTCATAATTAATAACTTGAAAATGCTTTCAAAACTCTTTCCTCGTTGCACCAAATCAGGCAGTGCGGGAGTTGGTCGCCCGGTCTGTACAATATTTAACTTTTCATTAAAAGTTAGTCTTGAAAAGGGCGATGCTAACAACTTAGCCACCACATCGTCCTCGATTACTCTGCCGTTGCCATCGTTACATACACTAGCCAGCTAGCGAGGCTCAAGCGCGAGAAGACAAGATAAGGCTCGCTATTGGCTCTGAATTAGTGACGTATACTTAGGCGCCTTGAGGCAAAACACCAGTCTCAACGTCAACAGTGAAGAGGCGACTCCGGGATGCTGGCCTTCTAGGCAGAGTTGCAAAGAAAAAGACATATCTCAGACTGGCCAATAAAAAGAAAAGATTAGGATGGGCAAAATAACAAGTTAGCTGACTAGCTAGCGAGTGTGGTAAAGGGCATGGTAGTGTGCAACAGAAGCTAGCATTTGGCTGTTAGCTAAATAGCCAGCAAATGCATGTCAAAGATACAGTTAACTTCTGTGTTCATGTTCTCGTGATGCTAATTGGCCAGCTAACCAACTTCAGCATTACCAGCTAACGTTATCTGTATAGCTCGCTCGCTAAAATTAGCAAAAAAGTAGCTAGCTACCATCCACTTACATTGAATGAGCCGACTCGCCCATCCAAAAAAACGTTTAAAAATGGGGGATTTCTAGACTTCTATGAGTGCTTTGATCTAGTCAGCGGATCCTATTTGTCTTTATAACAAATTAAGTACTCACAAGTAAAAAATCCTTCCAGCCTCTACACCCGAGGACTGACACTGACAGAAAGCACACTAACAGCACTTGTCATGTGTGTTTACAAGCCATGCCTGTGCTCTGACGTAAGGAGGCTGTGCACTCCCCTAGCCTTGTCGTCCAGTAAGTAGCCCATGGTGTTCTCCTAACTTTTGGTGCTGTTCTGTTCCATAAACCACCAAACACAGTGAGTTTTGGATACATATTCCATTTTCTTTGGTGTACAAGGAAATGTATCTGTACAAAAACACAAGTCTAGAGAAGGAAGTTACTCAAGAAAATGTGCCGAATTCTAACCGCTGTCTTTGACTTCATGTTTAACAGGATTATTGCAACAGTAGTGGAGCAGTAACTTGTCGCAATATACAAGAGATGTAACAGAATGTGTGTCCCCACAGAACATTCCAGATAGATATTGCAGTTTATGCAGTATACATTTATTGGCAGACAAATAATATTAGCTGGACAGCATTAATTTTATGTTTGAAAACACATTTCAAATCTTACATTTGCAGGGATTTGTTAGTGTAATTAATTGTTCTTGTCTTAGTTCTCGAGCCTTGTATGTTGGCCTTTTGCAGTGCAGTAGGATAGGCTTTGTCCCAAACGGTGCTCTATTCTCTATATAGTGCACCACCTTTGGTCCTGGTAAAAATAAGGGCCCTATACAGGGATAGTGCTCTGGTAAAAAATATCACTATATAGGGAATAGGTTGCCATTTGGGATGTACATCTTGGTCTCTTGAAGCGCAGTGTGATCCATCTCCAGCAGGGGGCAGGGTAGTTGGTAGTTCAGGGTCGGCAGCGCTGGATGAAGCGGGGGTAGAGACACACGTCTCTAATGTGGTGTCTGTTCAGCAGCCAGGTTAGGAACCTCTCCAGGCCCAGCCCGTAGCCACCATGGGGACAGGTACCATACTTCCTCTAGAAGACACAATGTTGACATTATTAAGGAAACACAACATCCAAAATGTCTAACAGATTCTCTATTTCTTTTCATGAAAGTTAGTTCCGGAAACACTAGGGTGTCTAACCTATGACCCCAGCAGCCATACTACAATCGCAATGAAGCACACCCCCTTGTGTATTATTGCTGAAATTAATAAGATTTACAGGTCTGATTTTCTCTTCCTGGATGAGTTCATACCTGGTCAGTGTACCAGTATTAGAGGGTAGATGTACATACCTGGTCAGTATACCAGTAGTAAGGGGTTGGGTCAATGCCTTCCCTCTTGTATCCCTCCAGCAGTTCCTCAGCATCCCAGATCCTCATAGACCCTCCAAGTATCTCTCCAACGTTAGGCATCAGCACATCCACCTGGAGAGAGGAGCAGCAGGAACAACAATGAGGATGTCTTTCAGGGCCCATATTCAAAAGGCCTCTCAGAGAAGGAGTCCTGATCTAGAGTCAGCTCCCCCCTGTCCATATTCATTATTATCTAACAGGACAAAACTGATCTTAGATCAGAACCCAGAGACATTTTGGAATCAGGCCCTTGGTAAGGTTCATGATGGCTTCTCTGAGGTGTGTTTTTTCAGGTCCTGGTTTCCGTGATGTAAGCTCTCTGCTGGTCAGGGACTCACCGACTCAGTGAGGCGTCGGTCCTCAGGACAGCGCTGCATGTAGAAGGACTTGATCTCAGCCGGGAAGCGGCACAGCAGGATGGTCTCACCGATGGCATCAGTCATCAGCCTCTCTGGGGCCTCTGGGATGTCCTGAAACCAAGGAGGGAGAGGGTTTTATAACATCACAGTAACAGGAGCTGGACGAAGAGTAGCTAAACACTGAGCGTACATTCCGTTTTTCTCTTTACATCAGTTTCCTGGACACAGACTAAGTTATGGACTCAAACAGGTTCAACAGAGATTCTCCATTGAAAGTAATATGTAGTCCAGGACTAGATCTGTCCTGGAAACCGGTCCTAAAAATGTCATAAATGTCTTCAAACAACCACAGATCGATCGATACTGTCCAAATATTATTTCTGAGGGAGATGGAGTGATTATAATTGACAAATGTCATTTATTCATAGTCAAATGTACCTCTCCAAACTCATAGTAGGTCCCATCGTCCTTTTTGATGTCATGCTCCTTCAGCCAGATGATGGCATCAGAGTAGTTGATCCTCTTGAAGGGCCTCTTAGGGGGCTTGAAGTCCTGGGGAGGATGGAGAGGAAAAAGACAGGCCACATGAGTACTGTGCTATCCTCATGTTTAGCCTTTCACCACCACACAAGATTCTAAAAGGTCAAGGAAGCTTGAATCTCAAAAAGGAAACATTCTTTCAAGATAAACCTTTAAGAATATATCCACCTCAGTGAACAAGACTACGAGAAAGAGATAAAAACATACAGCTAGAGACAGACAGACATACAGAGAGAAAAAGGGGGGAGAGAGAACTAATAGCTGCCAATGAAACATCAGACGTACAGGGTTGACTTGGTAGAGTAGAGAAGCAGCAGGAGACTTCAGGACTCTGTCCACCACATCACACACCAGATCCTCCAGCCTGCTCAGTAGGTCCTCATAGGTGATGAAGGGGCATTCTGCCTCTATGTGAGTGTACCTACAGAGGGATGGCACATAGTATAACTACATAACCCATGTTAACCGCTAAGGAATTGGTGTCCCCCTGCAGGACGGTTGAGCTAACGTAGGCTAATGTGATTAGCATGAGGTTGTAAGTAACAAACAAAAATCCCATAGACATGTCTGATATGGGCAGAAAGTTTCAATTCTTGGTAATCTAACTGCACTGTCCAATTTACAGTAGCTATTACAGTGAAAGAATACCATGCTATTGTTTGAGGAGAGTGAACAATTATTAACTAGAAAATGTATTAATAAACCAATTAGGCACATTTGGGCAGTCTTGAAACAACATTTTGAACAAAAATGCAATGGTTCATTGGATCAGTCTAAAACTTTGCACATACACTGCTGCCATCAAGTGGCCAAAATCTAAATTTCACCTGGGCTGGAATAATACATCATATGTCTTTCTCTTGCATTTCAAAGTACAAAAACACATGTTCTTTTCCTTGTATTAACTTTTACCAGATCTAATGTGTTATATTCTCCTACATTAATTTCACATTTCCACAAACTTCAAAGTGTTTCCTTTCAAATGGTACCAAGAATTTGCATATCCTTGCTTCAGGTCCTGAGCTACAGGAAGTTAGATTTGGGTATGTCATTTTAGGAGAAAATTGAAAAGAAGGGTTTGATCCTTATTAATTAAACACTAGAACGTGTCTGTTGAAGAATAGGTTGTCAGTGAAACTAACCTGTATAAATAAAAGGTAAATACAAATAGAGGGTGTCCTAAGGTCATGTTTTGCTGTCAGAATGACTCCAAAAGAAAACAACAATTCCAGTACTCACTCAGACAGGTGCCTGCGGGTGCGGGACTGCTCTGCCCGGTAGGACTGTGCGATACAGAAGGTGTCTCCCAGAGCAGGGATACAGGTCTCCAGGTAGAGCTGAGAGGACTGGGTCAGGAACGCCTCCTCCCCAAAGTAGTTCAGGTTGAACAGGGTGGAACCTCCCTCCACCTGGGTCTGCACCAGAGTGGGTGGGGTGATCTTTGGGGGAACAAATACAACATCACAGATTGAAGCTGAAAATATACAATTCAAGATTCATAGCTTCCCACTAACCACGTTTCCATCCACTTTGTGAATAAAGTCACATCACATTAAACAACAAATCACAACAGCTGTGATGGAAGCAGGTCGTTTCAGTATAATTTCATAAATCCAACAGATCATTTGTTAGTTCGACATGGTGGGATCTTTTTGTGTCTGTAAAATGAATTATGTGAGAAATTGAAGTGGAAACGCCTTTATGTGCAAATCCTGATATTAACCATGAAAACAACGTAAACTTGGAGTCACGCAATGATATGTTGTGTGATCCTCCCACTAGGACTCGGGAAACCATGCAGTTTATTAGGCTACAGATTAAATAAGTTATTAACTTCACAGGTTGGTGAAAATACAGTGATCTTGATGCTCCTTTCCAATAAATATTGAGGGTCTTATTCTGGTGACGTGATGATCGACTCTCTATTTAACGCTACAGTTTTATTTTATGATTTATTTTTATTCGGTACGTGAAAACTTAAATGAAAAATGCAGTGATCTTGATGCTCCTTTCCAATAAATATTGAGGGTCTTATTCTGGTGACGTGATGATCGATGCTTGACTGCCGTTTTGACAAATAAAACCATTCTCTCTCTCTTATCCATAATGTCATCATGTAGACTAGCCTACCTGCACTGTATCTACCAGCTGTTGTCTAGAGCTCACCTGTCGCGACCAGAGTAGGCCTGTGACAAAACCATTGGTAGAGATGGAAATACGATGGAAACTTGATTCTTATTCAGTACATGAAAACGTACATTGTGTCATAACACACTGAATTATATCTGCAACAAGTCTGGTGGAAACACACCACTGATGGAAAAATGCGCATATTTTCTTTATGTTAATTATAGAATATTCTGTCGCCAATTGGATGGAAACCTAGCTAATGATGTCATCAACAAATACAATAAGCAAAGATGGAGGTGATGAGGCTTTTAGATACACATGTGCTCCAATACATTGGCATCCTTGTCCTTTACAATGGAGTCCAATGGAGCAGAAAGGTATTTCTATTCAAAACGGGTTGAATGGCTATTTTTACCTTGTAGACACCTACAACTTACCACAGATGAGATAAAATACACATTAAAACTTCTTAAGTATAGGGGGCAGTATTTTAATTTTTGTCTAAAAAACGTACCCATTTGAAACTGCCTATTTCTCAGCCACCGAAACTAGAATATGCATACAATTGTCCGATTAGGATAGAAAACACTCTAAAATTTCTAAAACGGTCAAAATATTGTCTGTGAGTTTAACAGAACTGATATTGTAAGCGAAACCCTGAGGAAAATCCAATCAGGAAGTGCATCTTTTTTGAAACCTCTGTTCTTATGCATCCCTATCACCCATTTAAAGGGATATCAACCAGATTCCTTTTTCTATGGCTTCCCTAAGGTGTCAACAGCATTTAGACAGTTTCAGGCTTTTATTTTGAAAAATGAGCGAGAACAATCACATTGCGTAAGTGGATAGGTGGGGGTTCTCAGAGTGAGTTTTGCACAACAGAGAAAGGCGGCCATTGTTTCTCCCGGTCCTATTGAAAAACCAACACTCCCGGTTGATATATTATCGAATAGATATTTGAAAAACAACCTGAGGAATGATTATAAAAAACGTTTGACATGTTTCTGTGGACATTATGGATATTATCTGTAATTTTCGTCTGCGTTGTCGTGACCGCTCTTTCCTGTGGATTTTTGAGCATAACGCGCCAAACGAACGGAGGTATTTGGATATAAAAATAATCTTTATGGAACAAAAGGAACATTTGTTGTCTACCTAGGAGTCTCGTGAGTGAAAACATCCGAAGATCATCAAAGGTAAACGATTAATTTGATTGCTTTTCTGATTTTCGTGACCAAGTTACCTGATGCTAAGTGTACTTAATGTTTTGTCGAGCGATCGATAAACTTACACAAACGCTTGTATTGCTTTCGCTGTAAAGCATAATTTCAAAATCTGAGACGACAGGTATGCTAAGCTGTGTTTTGCAATATTGCACTTGTGATTTAATGAATATGAATATTTTTTAGTAATATTACTTGCTGTGGCACTATGCTATTCAGCGTTGCTGATGACAATTATCCCGATACCGGGATGGGTGGTTCAGAAAGGTTAAACGAGAATCTTTGCCTCCAACCAAATTACATTTTAATGTTGAATACTTTAGTGCAGGACATTAATTTTTCCTTGAAGAGAAAATTCTCAATTTCAGTTGTGATTTAGTGTTTCCCTTGGTCCTGTGCAGTTTAAAATCAATCAAATATGTGGAAACAATTATTTTTCAATTTAAACTTATTTTTTAGAAGAAACTGAATTATTCAAAAGGTGAGAATATATTTGACTGCATCTGTATATTACTATGTTCTATTTATGTGTTCAATTTATTTTGGTGGTTTTATGCTTCAAAGAGCTCAAACAGAAGGACGTTTGTACAGTGTACCCACTCTTACCTACTGACTCTATTGTCCCCATGGGGAAGTTGATGCAGTGTCATGTTCACATTTAAAGTGCTGTTTAAATACAAAACAAAATTGACTATACAACTTTCATAACAGTTACATACCAATAAAAAGAGACTAGAAAAAATATTATAATAATAAATAAAATATATATATATTTTAAAAAAAGACTAGCTTGCTGGCCTTACAATAGGAACATTAGCCCAGGCTATTTAGGAGGGATATCACACCTGGCACAAATGTTTGTCTAGTTGTGTTTTTCCTGCGGAGGGGTGCCCTATACCTGCGCCCAGAGGAGAGTAGTTCAAAGTCCAGGTAAAGGAGGTGGCTTGGGTCTAAAATGATTTTATGAGCCTTACGGAGGGCCCTGACCTTAAATATCTCATCTGTTTGACTCCAAGTACCTTGCGTGCTGTGGTAATAACCCTTCTCAACATATTCTTACCTCATAGTATCCGCGGGTGAAGAAGTGATCCCTGAAGCACTGTGTGACAGTGGAGCGGATCCGGAGTATCTTGGACACGTTCTCCCCACGGATCATCATGTGTCTGTTGTTGAGCTGAACGTCAACATCAGACTCCTCATTCAGCAGGTTGTCAGCTCCTCCAGCCGGCGCCAGACCCACCAGCTCCCAGAAGTCACAGTGCAGCTCATGACCACCAGGAGCCTGGAGAAGGAGGAAGAGAGGACATCCTAGTCAGTCATAGCTCTAATAATAAAATAACAAACCATCTAATACATGAATTACAGTCAGAGTTAAAAGGGACAGTTAACCCAGAACCAGATTGGGTCTTGTCCTGGTCAAAAAAAAAAAAAAGGTTTGAGTGAAAATATGACAGTTTAATCTGGGTAATTAAAATAAGTAAGTAAGTAGGTGAAGAATCTGTACCTGCTTCCCCTCAGGTATTTGCTTCACTGTCCCATACAGAGCCACTGTGCTTTCAGTGGACAGCACCAGGGCATTATAGCACTGACACTATAATGGAGACAAAAACAAAACTAGTTTTACAAATAATAAAAAGCATATTATTCCATGTTGTAATAATAAAAAAAGAAATTAACACATTTATTTAAGACAACAAATATATATTTTTTTACCAATTTATTGTTGAGAACACACTGCAGGAAACCAGTTCCATCTCTCAGCACAATGAACAGCAGGTTCTTTCCTAGCAAGAGAATGACAATGTGTTCTCAGTCAACTTACCTAGTAAAATAAGGGTAAAATACAAAATAAAGAGAATAAGAAACACACTATGAGCCATGAAGCCCCTCTCCTCTCATCCAGCTGCTCCCCCCAAGTTAGTTTTTGGAGGATTTTTCGTTGTTGGACATAAAAGACTGGACAAAACAGCATGCATTACAATCCTGAGAATATACTGTTAGTAAACAACCTGCACATTATGGGCTAGTTACAGTGCTGTGGCATGCTGACAACTGCTGGGTTAGACACACATTAACCAATGTTCTACAATCCTCACCTTGTTTTCTCATTCGGTGCACCCAGCCAAACACCTTCACTCTCTCCCCTCGGAGAGGCTCCAGCTGAAAGATTTTCACCTGTTGGGAAAAGCTTGATTACATTTCAACACAATGGAAGATAAAGATGTGATTCTTATTTCCAAACCTTTACTTGTATTTAATTTTTTTAACAATACAAAACATACAAAGATGAGTTTGACAGGATGCTGACGAAAGAGAATATAGTGGATCTGACCGTTTTGGGCTCTGGAAGGCTCGAGTCATTCTCAATGGTGATTTTCTTAGCTTCTTCCAGGTTCTTCTCTCGTCTCTCAGAATCCTCTGCCTTTAAATCAAAGTTGAAAATAACTTACATATATAGCAGCTCACATGGGCTACTGCTGCCTGTGAATATTTTACTGATAGCCACAACTGTTTATGGCCAAATACGAGACTGTGTGAATAATTATAATAGTGACATCCCAAAAGAAATCCTATTCTCTACATAGAGCACTACCTTTGACCAGAAGTATAGGAATAGGGTTCCATTTGGTGAAATAGGTTTCCTATATAGGGAATATGGTTCCATTTGGGATAAACTAACTCAGACTATTTCTCCCACTTACCTCTTTTTTGTCTTTGGAGTCGCTCTTCATCTGCTCTCTAGCAAATAACTTCATCACACTTTTCATCTGCGTCTTGGAGATCACTGCCCAACGCTGGAGTAATAGGGGAAACGAAATCATCACGGAGAAACCAAATGAAAGTGAAACCAAACGACTTCGTTTTCAATGCTTCTAACTATGTACCTCTCCTTCCTTCTGAGAGTCCACATAGATGGTTGGGAATGGCTCCTTTCCAGCAAATGTCAAAGCCTTTGAAATCAAATAGTTGTTATAGCAATTCACTTAACTGTGATTGATTCAAAGATACCTAGACATATCAGTTCTGTTGAATGGAGTCATAATTAAACACAAAACATGGTGTACACAACACTGATTCCTCTTACCCTCAATGAGGTCTTGAAAGGCTTCTGCTCTGTTCCATCACCGTCCTGGTCATTTCCTTCTTTGTCAGACACATACATCTCACCTGGAAGTGGAAAGACTCAACACTTGATGCTGAATGTGTTATTTCAGCTAACTAAACCTAGTTTGACATGTTCATTCATGATGAAAACTCCCGTATTCGACACCCCACTATGCTGCCTGTTTCACCCACCCAAAGGTTGGAGATCTGATGAAGCATGACAGTGATTAAACTAGCTAGGCAAGATGCTCGTTAACAGGAGCGTGACACGGACATTTTACCACATGCTTGGGTTCAGGGACGACAGAAATGGAGAAAAAAAGCTCAAATAAAAGCAGAGCTCACACCGATGCGTAGTAATTTAACTAGCTGGTTTTAGCTAACTAGACAGTCAAGATAAGCTTGAGCTATGCAATTATGTATTATTTAAATCATGACATTGGTGCTATGAAAGCTAGCTAGCTAGCAACACCGGTCTGATGCAACACATCGCATTCTTTCAACATTGCTACAATGGCTGTAAATTAGCTAGCCATGCTATCTACTTACCCACTGAGAGTTCGCCTGTGGTTTTCGTTACCTCCTCTGCCATACCCACGTAGAAATTGTATAAAATGTGTATGTTTAATAGATTACTAGCGAGCTAATAATAATACTAAATGAATCTGCCCTCCTGTCCGTCAGTCGCTGGTGTTTGTACTCATGTGTAGGATTATCTGTGAATATAACTTCTGCATAGTTCGTGAATGGTGATTGGTTGCAGTAACTTCCTGCCATTCATTGTAGTTCCACCCTGGAATGATGAAAGGACCATTATGGTGTGGTTTATGGAGAGACCCGGCTAGATATGATTCATGCTTATTTCATTATTAATTCAACCCATTGCATCATGTAAAGAAGCTCGCAAGTTAAGCATTTCACTGTACTGTTTTACACCTACTGTACCCTGTGCATGTGACAATTACAAAAGAAAAGACAAAAATATTGCTTCCATTTTTCATCAATATTATATATATTTTTTAATAATGCTTGAAATATTATAGAACCAATCTTCCAATGGAAAAATGCCTCTGTGGCTGTGAATAACAAATGAATCTCATAATTCATCCGGACTGGATGAATACAACAGCACTGGATCACTTTGAGAAGTTCACATTTTTAGATTGGGTCTCGTTCATTTCCAAGTCGTCAGTCATGTGATCAGTGGGCTGTGGTTCAACTTTACCCCTGTGTAGTTTATCATACAACTGTATCACAAAAAGATGAGTAGATACATCAGATGAAGTATGTATTTCATATCAAATCATATTATTTCACCAGAAATAAACTCTGAATTTCAGTCAAATACATTTCCCCTTACCAAGCCAACTGTTCTCATTAATAAAACATATCAAACTGCATAGATTAAGAATAAGTACTTACAGTGACCCAAATGGGTAAATGTAGTATTCCATACACTACAACAAGGCAAAAGAAGAATGTTTCGATGTAGATGGTGTTTTCAAAGAGCATGGAGTATGTCAGGGGCATTTCATCTTTGTACTGAAATTTTGAAAAGGTCAACCAACGTTTTAATGCATTAGCAAGTGCTTACAAAGTTTTCATAAATGTATCAGTTCAAAAGGCAGTCACACATCTGAGCAATCTTTTTTGCAGGTACAAGGTAACAGTTGAAAAAGATGAGAAAAAAAACAGCACACTGTTCTGGTTAGTATCACTGTTCTGGTTAGTATCACTGTTCTGGTTAGTATCGCTGTTCTGGCTAGTATCACTGTTCTGGTTAGTATCACTGCTCTGGCTAGTATCACTGCTCTGGTTAGTATCACTGCTCTGGTTAGTATCGCTGTTCTGGCTAGTATCACTGTTCTGGTTAGTATCACTGCTCTGGCTAGTATCACTGCTCTGGCTAGTATCACTGCTCTGGCTAGTATCACTGCTCTGGTTAGTATCACTGTTCTGGTTAGTATCACTGTTCTGGTTAGTATCACTGCTCTGGCTAGTATCACTGTTCTGGTTAGTATCACTGTTCTGGTTAGTATCACTGTTCTGGTTAGTATCACTGTTCTGGCTAGTATCACTGCTCTGGCTAGTATCACTGCTCTGGCTAGTATCAATGCTCTGGCTAGTATCACTGCTCTGGCTAGTATCAATGCTCTGGTTAGTATCACTGCTCTGGTTAGTATCACTGTTCTGGCTAGTATCACTGCTCTGGCTAGTATCACTGCTCTGGCTAGTATCACTGCTCTGGCTAGTATCACTGCTCTGGCTAGTATCACTGTTCTGGTTAGTATCACTGTTCTGGTTAGTATCACTGTTCTGGCTAGTATCACTGCTCTGGCTAGTATCACTGCTCTGGCTAGTATCAATGCTCTGGCTAGTATCACTGTTCTGGTTAGTATCACTGCTCTGGCTAGTATCACTGCTCTGGCTAGTATCAATGCTCTGGTTAGTATCACTGTTCTGGTTAGTATCACTGTTCTGGTTAGTATCACTGTTCTGGCTAGTATCACTGCTCTGGCTAGTATCACTGCTCTGGCTAGTATCAATGCTCTGGTTAGTATCACTGTTCTGGTTAGTATCACTGTTCTGGTTAGTATCACTGTTCTGGCTAGTATCAGTGCTCTGGCTAGTATCAATGCTCTGGCTAGTATCACTGTTCTGGTTAGTATCACTGCTCTGGCTAGTATCACTGCTCTGGCTAGTATCACTGCTCTGGCTAGTATCACTGCTCTGGTTAGTATCAATGCTCTGGCTAGTATCACTGTTCTGGTTAGTATCACTGCTCTGGCTAGTATCACTGTTCTGGTTAGTATCACTGCTCTGGCTAGTATCGCTGCTCTGGTTAGTATCGCTGCTCTAGTTAGTATCGCTGCTCTGGTTAGTATCGCTGTTCTGGTTAGTATCGCTGTTCTGGTTAGTATCGCTGTTCTGGTTAGTATCACTGTTCTGGTTAGTATCACTGTTCTGGTTAGTATCACTGTTCTGGTTAGTATCACTGTTCTGGTTAGTATCACTGTTCTGGTTAGTATCACTGTTCTGGTTAGTATCACTGTTCTGGTTAGTATCACTGTTCTGGTTAGTATCACTGTTCTGGTTAGTATCAATGCTCTGGCTAGTATCACTGCTCTGGTTAGTATCACTGCTCTGGTTAGTATCACTGTTCTGGTTAGTATCGCTGTTCTGGCTAGTATCACTGTTCTGGTTAGTATCACTGTTCTGGTTAGTATCACTGTTCTGGTTAGTATCAATGCTCTGGCTAGTATCACTGCTCTGGTTAGTATCACTGTTCTGGTTAGTATCACTGTTCTGGTTAGTATCAATGCTCTGGCTAGTATCACTGCTCTGGCTAGTATCACTGTTCTGGTTAGTATCACTGTTCTGGTTAGTATCACTGTTCTGGTTAGTATCAATGCTCTGGCTAGTATCACTGTTCTGGTTAGTATCACTGTTCTGGTTAGTATCGCTGTTCTGGTTAGTATCACTGTTCTGGTTAGTATCGCTGTTCTGGTTAGTATCACTGTTCTGGTTAGTATCAATGCTCTGGCTAGTATCACTGTTCTGGTTAGTATCACTGTTCTGGTTAGTATCGCTGTTCTGGTTAGTATCACTGTTCTGGTTAGTATCGCTGTTCTGGTTAGTATCACTGTTCTGGTTAGTATCACTGTTCTGGTTAGTATCAATGCTCTGGCTAGTATCACTGCTCTGGCTAGTATCACTGCTCTGGTTAGTATCAATGCTCTGGCTAGTATCACTGTTCTGGTTAGTATCACTGCTCTGGTTAGTATCACTGTTCTGGTTAGTATCAATGCTCTGGCTAGTATCACTGTTCTGGTTAGTATCACTGTTCTGGTTAGTATCGCTGTTCTGGTTAGTATCACTGTTCTGGTTAGTATCGCTGTTCTGGTTAGTATCACTGTTCTGGTTAGTATCACTGTTCTGGTTAGTATCAATGCTCTGGCTAGTATCACTGCTCTGGCTAGTATCACTGCTCTGGTTAGTATCAATGCTCTGGCTAGTATCACTGTTCTGGTTAGTATCACTGCTCTGGCTAGTATCACTGTTCTGGTTAGTATCACCGCTCTGGTTAGTATCAATGCTCTGGCTAGTATCACTGTTCTGGTTAGTATCACTGCTCTGGCTAGTATCACTGTTCTGGTTAGTATCACTGCTCTGGCTAGTATCACTGTTCTGGTTAGTATCACTGCTCTGGCTAGTATCACTGCTCTGGCTAGTATCACTGCTAGTATCACTGCTCTGGCTAGTATCAATGCTCTGGCTAGTACCACTGCTCTGGCTAGTACCACTGCTCTGGCTAGTATCACTGCTCTGGCTAGTATCACTGCTCTGGCTAGTATCACTGCTCTGTCTAGTATCACTGCTCTGGCTAGTATCACTGCTCTGGCTAGTATCACTGCTCTGGCTAGTATCACTGCTCTGGCTAGTATCACTGCTCTGGCTAGTATCACTGCTCTGGCTAGTATCACTGCTCTGGCTAGTATCAATGCTCTGGCTAGTACCACTGCTCTGGCTAGTATCACTGCTCTGGCTAGTATCACTGCTAGTATCACTGCTCTGGCTAGTATCACTGCTCTGGCTAGTATCACTGCTCTGGCTAGTATCACTGCTCTGGCTAGTATCACTGCTCTGGCTAGTATCAATGCTCTGGTTAGTACCACTGCTCTGGCTAGTATCACTGCTCTGGCTAGTATCACTGCTAGTATCACTGCTCTGGCTAGTATCACTGCTCTGGCTAGTATCACTGTTCTGGTTAGTATCACTGCTCTGGCTAGTATCACTGCTCTGGCTAGTATCACTGCTCTGGCTAGTCTCACTGCTCTGGCTAGTCTCACTGCTCTGGCTAGTATCACTGTTCTGGTTAGTATCAATGCTCTGGCTAGTATCACTGCTCTGGCTAGTATCACTGCTCTGGCTAGTATCACTGCTCTGGTTAGTATCACTGCTCTGGTTAGTATCACTGCTCTGGTTAGTATCACTGCTCTGGCTAGTATCACTGCTCTGGCTAGTATCAATGCTCTGGTTAGTACCACTGCTCTGGCTAGTATCACTGCTCTGGCTAGTATCACTGCTAGTATCACTGCTCTGGCTAGTATCACTGCTCTGGCTAGTATCACTGTTCTGGTTAGTATCACTGCTCTGGCTAGTATCACTGCTCTGGCTAGTATCACTGCTCTGGCTAGTCTCACTGCTCTGGCTAGTCTCACTGCTCTGGCTAGTATCACTGTTCTGGTTAGTATCAATGCTCTGGCTAGTATCACTGCTCTGGCTAGTATCACTGCTCTGGCTAGTATCACTGCTCTGGTTAGTATCACTGCTCTGGTTAGTATCACTGCTCTGGTTAGTATCAATGCTCGGGCTAGTATCACTGCTCTGGCTAGTACCACTGCTCTGGCTAGTACCACTGCTCTGGCTAGTATCACTGCTCTGGCTAGTACCACTGCTCTGGCTAGTATCACTGCTAGTATCACTGCTCTGGCTAGTATCACTGCTCTGGCTAGTATCAATGCTCTGGCTAGTATCACTGTTCTGGTTAGTATCACTGCTCTGGCTAGTATCACTGTTCTGGTTAGTATCAATGCTCTGGTTAGTACCACTGCTCTGGCTAGTATCACTGCTCTGGCTAGTATCACTGCTAGTATCACTGCTCTGGCTAGTATCACTGCTCTGGCTAGTATCACTGTTCTGGTTAGTATCACTGCTCTGGCTAGTATCACTGCTCTGGCTAGTATCACTGCTCTGGCTAGTCTCACTGCTCTGGCTAGTACCACTGCTCTGGCTAGTATCACTGCTCTGGCTAGTATCACTGCTAGTATCACTGCTCTGGCTAGTATCACTGTTCTGGTTAGTATCAATGCTCTGGCTAGTATCACTGCTAGTATCACTGCTCTGGCTAGTATCACTGCTCTGGCTAGTATCACTGCTCTGGCTAGTATCACTGCTCTGGCTAGTCTATCGACCTCAAGGCCTTAGTCAGAGCTTTTGTGAATTTTGAAAAAATTCTTAGCACCCTTATGTATACATAGCTCCACCCACATCCGTTCAATGTATCGAATGGGGGTTGGAGTCGTGGGAAAATAAGTAAGTTTACCAAATATAACAATGTTCATTTCATAATTATTCAAATAAAGTGTGTACATAAAACGTATTAAACACATCTGTAAAACCACAATGAGGACATCGACCCATCAAGCAAGTTTTTATAAATCATTGGGAACAGCGTAAGAAAAACGTCAAAGTAATCTGAAATGGTGGCATTAATTCATGTTCACATTTACAACATAACATACATAGGCATTTCATCATTAAGACCTTTAGGAAATAATGTCTGGAGGGTGAAAATCCCAAAACATTCTCTTTTGCTCATAATATTATTTATATCACCTCCCCTGTCTGATATCTTAACTTTCTTTATGCCACAAAATCTAAAGGTAGAAATGTCATTTAATTTGAAATCGTTTCCTGTATGTGGGACTAATATTCACACTTCATTATATTGTTGCACTGTGCGTGACCTCTGCATTTATAGCTATCATTTGGAAGAGAGCATGAAAGTGCCTGGCTCGTTTTCTTTTGTGGCTGGCAGTTGGCATGGACCAATTTATTGCGTAAATTGCGACCTCTTATATATATACAATAAATTGTGGATTCTTAAATTCAGCTGGCAAAGCTGGGTCCGATGATAAAACATACCAGGGTTTCTTGATAGCATCGCCCACTTTACACGAGTTCAAAGTGTTTGGGGTGGTGAACAAAATCAAATCAAATCAACAATACAGTGTGTTCTTTAGCTCTAGATGGTCTTTTTTTTGTAGCAGTTCATCTCGTGTTTTCCCTAATACCAAATGAAGAGCTTCATTCACACATTGTCGAGAAATAGCCTCTTCTTAGAAACCTATTGCGCATCTCCGCTTCTTTTTCTAGATAGTCCTCTGTGGAGTGGCATATATGGCACTGTCTAAAAAAAACTGGAAGTCCTCTTTTTAATGGTTCATGGTGGAAGCTGTCCCCTTGTAATAGAGTATTTCTGTTCTCTGTTTCTTTTCTATACATGTTTTACAGACGTGTTTAATACTTTTTATGTGCACACTTTATTAGAATATTTATGAAATGCACATGGTTATATTTGGTCAAACGTAATAAAGAGCAGTGTGCGGGTTTCTTATTTTTTCTCATAAATGTATCAATAAAATCTAGTGAACCTGGCTAAGTAGGCCGCTAATCAGTGAGCAAAGACTACAAATGAAGTGTGTATTGGGCCTAATTTGAAAATGTGAAAAAACTACATATTTTCTAAGTTATAAAACATTTTAAATTGGTGATGCCCCATATGACAATATATGAAACCCCTACCAGAACCATGTTTTATATAGCTTATTTCTTAACAAAGGTGCCCTACACAACTTACATCACTGGCTTGCTTTCCTTTTACATTAGTTGCAGGATTCTTTTTAAGGAAACAGGGGAATTTCAACAACTCCTGTCTTTCTCCTTGCCACCTCTTCTTCAATTCTTGGACCCTTGAGTCTGTGAAACCAAAACCATGATGGATATTTGGTATGACACTGAACAACTTTTGAACAATGCAGGATGGTGATTGAAGGCATGCTATTTAAAATTCTCCCTGTTGTTCATTGGTCTTTCATTTCAATGTATGTGAAATATATACCCCAAACATGAGAAACTATTTAACCCTATCATGACCTCGAAAAGTCTCAAGGTCAGACCAAATTTGTAAGGGCCTTTAATGGTGAAATTACATAGCTATCAGTGGAGGCTGGTGGGAGGAGCTATAGGAGGACAGGATCATTAATGGTTGAAATGGAATAAATGGAACGGTATCAAATAGATCAAACATACGGAAACCAAATGCTTGACACCTTTCCATTGATTCCATTCCAGCTCCTATAGTTCCTCCCACCAGCCTCCACTGATAGCTAGCCAGAGTCAAAAGTCAACTTACCACCAGAGTCTTTGGAGTCGGTTGTTTTCGGAGGATCTGTTAGAATATAATTAGAATGCTTTGACATGGAAAACTAATGTTAGTTATGTGTAGCTAGCTAGAAAACGAATCTACGGTCAGCTTTGTCTTTGCAAAGACCCAAACATAGAAACACAGATTCACCTCAACTAACACTATTTCACGCATCAAATAAACGTGTTGACAAATCAGGAACTGAATACGACTGCGCTTCATAATTTTTTTATGTAGTTAAAAACATAAATATTTGTGCAAAATGAGCACTCGTCTCTCAAAGACATCGTTACAGTTTAAAAAAAAAAATAACGGCAGAACGTTAGCTAGCTGGCTATGTCTACTTACCCATTGCTCTCAGGTTCACGAAAACATTTGTTAAAAATACAAGTGAAATTACTATTTTTGACACCATCTTGACAATTATCAAAGCCACTGTAGAGATGTGTTGAGCAGCTTAACTTTTAAGCTAACTAGGTTAGCTGGCTAGCTATGCTATGGAAATAATTACAGTTGCTCAGCTGGCTGTGTTGACTGAGAGACTAGGAAATAACAACAACAAAAAAATCCGTTAAACCGTTCATTTTTGAATGACAAGTCTCGTGTGGGACATTCGATCCGAATGTTTTCTCTAAATGTTCTGGCGACACTCAATGTGTTTCTGGGTCAGATGGATTGTAAAATATGTAATCACTAAGCTACCCGTTTAGGTTTTTTAACCAGACCTTGGATCAGTATTTATTTTAGCTGTGGAGTCAAGTTGACCACACCCTGCTTGGTTTTCATTGGTTAATGGCCAACTTTCGTCAAGGAACTCAGGAAAGTGTGTGATTCGAGAGAGGATTTGAGTTTAGACAGTGTGTATACAGGTGACACTGTTTTGTATATAATCGGACATAAGTAAGATACATATTTACAACTGTATTCTGTAAAATGGTCGGGGTAAAAGTAATCGGGAATGATTCAGAATTCCAACCTGAGCTAGCAGCCGCCGGTTCGAGGCTTGCGGTAGTGAAGTTCACAATGGCAGGGTAAGTTTCAAAATATATTCCCAGGCCTTGGCTAGATGCTAGCATGCTAGACCGGATCTAAACTGAAGTGGGAGATCCAATTTCATTGGCAAATGTATAGTTACCTAGTAGGTCAACTGGTTTCGGATTTCGTAGTGTATCGGTTGTTGAATACTTTCTAACAAGCTACTTAAAAGCGCGAGAAAATAACTCTGACAACACCACGCTGTTAGCTACGCAAACGTTGGCTAACTAGCTAACGGTAGTTAGCCAGCTATGACTTAGCAATATCAGACAGGCTAAGATAGCAAGTTAAGCTAACTCCACAGAGGAGTTGCGGTACTTGGCAACCCAGTAGTCTGATATTAGTTAGCAATAGAGTGAAATGTTTTCTGTATAATTTGTGGTACAACAATGTTAGCTAGCTAGCTGGTGGTTTTGGTAGGCATCTACAATGTACTTCCCCAGTGAAAGGGACACACACATCTTTTAACTAGCGGGCTCCGAGGTTTATTCATTCCGCCAAACAGTTGCAAAATGAAACGATAGTTTATATTGGACAGGGGTGTATTCATTACGCACATTATGTGAAAAAAGTATTCTGTTCAAAACGTGCAACAGACAGTTTACTCCAAACGGAAAACGCAAAAAACAAGAGTTTATTGGACAAATTCATGTAGGCCCCTCCCCGTATTGTTATGTTTGCTTCAGGCAAACGGTTTTGCGTAATGAATACACCCCAGGTAGGCCCGTTTTGTTTGTTTCCGTTTAAGAAACGTTTTGCAACAGAAAAGCCTGAAGGAATACACCCCTGGTGAAGAACACGTAGCTAGCTACTCAACAGGCCCATTTTGATGATCGCTAACGTCCAAAATTACAACAACAACAGTAGTCAATACCAGCTTCATAATAAACTCCTTCACTCCCCAGGTGTCGACCCTGTGTCAGAATATCCCCTGCTTTCAACATGTTGAGTAACAAGTACCCACACGTGGTTTTCCTTGAAGTAGATGTGCACGTCTGTCAGGTGAGGATCTTTTTGCCTAAAGAGTTTTAATAATACAGCCTACTGTATCGTAATCGAAACACCAGGTACTCCGTTGTTCATGTTTTCATCGGAGACGCTGTAAACAAAACATTATTTATAGCCTCGAACATGTCAACATCCTCATGTCATTCATTGAGCAATACAGATGAATGAAATCTAGTCTGTGTGGTTAGGTATGTGACTTCAATGTCAATCCTCTTTTCTCTCTCAGGCAACGGCTGCCGCCAACAACATCTCTGCAACGCCAACATTTTTGTTTTTCCGCAACAAAGTGCGCGTTGACCTGTATCAGGGTGCAGATGCCTCAGGACTAGAGGAGAAGATCAAGCAGCATGTAGAAAACGACCCTGGAAGCAACGAGGACTCAGACATTCCCAAGGGATATGTGAGTATATGATGAATTGTATCACTCAGACATTTTGTCTACTTAAACTTCTGTGAATGACTGAAGCATGGGGTCAACGTTGTCAGTCACTGCAACAGATTTCCATCTTATGGATTCTGGAGAGGTTGTTTTTGAGTTCAGAGTATCAATTCACATCTCCAGGGGGTATGGCTGGTTTGGAGACGGCATAGCCTTATACATATACAGTGAGGGGGGGAAAGTATTTGATCCCCTGCTGATTTTGTACGTTTGACCACTGACAAAGAAATTATCCGTCTATAATTTCAGTGGTAGGTTTATTTGAACAGTGAGAGACAGAATAACAACAAGAAAATCCAGAAAAACACATGTCAAAAATGTTATAAATTGATTTGCATTTTAATGAGAGAAATAAGTATTTGACCCCTTTGCAAAACATGACTTAGAACTTGGTGGCAAAACCCTTGTTGGCAATCACAGAGGTCAGACGTTTCTTGTAGTTGGCCACCAGGTTTGCACACATCTCAGGAGGGATTTTGTCCCATTCCTCTTTGCAGATCTTCTCCAAATCATTAAGGTTTTCGAGGCTGAAAACCAATTTTGCAGGCCATCTAATAACTTGGTCAGATAAAAATGTGTTTGAACTTGCGTTTCATGATCTGACGTCTTAGGTTAACGTTTAGGCTTTAAAGCTGAAATATGTGTAGCTTTTTGGGGGGGGGGCGACCCAACCAAATTCACATAGAAATGTGTTTTTTAGATCTGTCATTCTCATTGAAAGCAAGTCTAAGAAGCTTGTCGGTTGCGTTCTGTGATCTTGTGTGACCTACTACTTCGTGGCTGAGCTGTTGTTGCTCCTATTTTTTTAATTTAGTATTTTTTTTATTTAACCTTTATTTAACCAGGTAGGCCAGTTGAGAACAAGTTCTCATTTACAACGGTGACCTCTGGCCAAGATAAAGCAAAGCAGTGCGACACAAACAACAACACAGAGTTACACATGGGATAAACAAACGTACAGTCAATAACACAATAACAGCACTTACAGTTGACCGGGGGCAGCTCTAGCAGGGCAGAAATTTGACGAACTGACTTGTTGGAAAGATGCAAAAAGAGAACTTAAGAACGGGAAGCATAGAAATAGTGAATATATAACAGCTATACCGCTTCTTCGACTTGCTTTCAATGAGTGACAGATCTATAACTCACGTTTCTATGTGAATTTGGTCAGGATCCCACAAAAAAAGTGACATATTGCAGCTTTAATAACAATCAGGATGCTGTGTCCAATGAGGTGAATGCAGATGGATAAACCCCAATGCTTCAGCCTATGTACATCTTATGGCCACTATGCTTCATCAGTTGGGCTACGGGTAATAATGCTTATTGCTAATAGCACATCTGATCATATAAGACCATATATGATCCAATATTTTAATAAAATAATTGTAACATATTGTTTTTTTTACCAGTATGTTATTGGGCTCATTACTGGAGGTGGAAATTATATTTTATATACTTTTTTCCCCTATTTACTTTAGAGTAGAATGTACTTTTTTTAAAGTCACCAGAACTGAGCTTTTCAGTCCTTCTACAAAGAAATGATCCCATCAAGGCCCCTGTATCCCCTAAGTAAGCAAAGCAAACTGCCTTGCTCAGAGGCAGAACAACAGATTTTTACCTCGTCAGCTTGGGGATTTGATCCAGCAACCTTTCAGTTACTGGCCCAACGCTCCTACCCGCCAGGTTACACAGGTGAAAGCTATGATCCCCCTTATTGATGTCACCTGTTAAATCCACTTCAATCAGTGTAGATGAAGGGGAGGACAGATGTTAAAGAAGGAATTTTTAAGCCTTGAGACAATTGGTTGAGTGCTGCAAGGATAGACCTAGTGAAGCTGCAGCTGGCCCAGAACAGAGCGGCACGTCTTGCTCTTCGTTGTAATCAGAGGGATAATATCAATACTATGCTGCCAGTCTCTCTTGGCTAAGAGTTGAGGAGAGACTGACTACATCACATCTTCTTTTTATAAGAAACATTAATGTGTTGAAAATCCCAAATTGTTTGCATAGTCAACTTACACACAGCTCTGACACACACACTTACCCCACCAGACATGCCACCAGGGGTCTTTTCACAGTCCCCAAATCCAGAACAAATTAAAGAAAACGTACAGTATTATATAGAGCCCTTATTGCATGGAGCTTACTTCCATCTCATATTGCTCAGATAAACAGCAAACTTGGTTTAAAAAACAGATAAAGAAACAACTCACGGCACAACACCTCTCCCCTATTGGACAGGATAGTTTGTGTGTATGCATTGATATGTAGGCTACGTGTGCCTTTATAAATGTATGTAGTTCTGTCCTTGAGCTGTTCTTGTCTATTGATGCTCTGTATTATGTCATTCTGTATTGTGTTTCATGTTTATTCTGGACCCCAGGAAGAGTAGCTGCTGCTTTTGCAACAGTTAATGGGGATCCTAATAAAATACCAAATTAAGACATAGATTGTGTTAATGTGCCATTCAGAGGGTGAATGGTCAAGACAAAATATTTAAGTGACTTTTTGAACAGGTTATGGAAGTAGGCACCCTTGCACACCCGTTTGTGTCAAGAACTGCAACGCTGCTGGGTTTTTCACGCTCAACCGTTTCCCATATGTATCAAAAATGTTCCACCACCCAATGGACATCCAGCCAACTTGACACAACTGTGGGAAGCATTGGAGTCAACATGGGCCAGCATCCCTGTGGAACGCTTTCAACACCTTGTAGAGTCCATGACCCGAATTGAGGCTGTTCTAAGGGCAAAGGGAGGAGGGGGGGGGGGGGGGGGGGGGGGGTGTTGAACTCAATATTAGGAAAGTGTTCCTAATGCTTACTATACTGGGTGTATAGTGGGTCAATTCCACGGTAAAATATTGATGCTGACACTCCGATTGTTCATATCTTAAGTTACAATTTAGTCATTTAGCAGACGCTCTTATCCATAGCGACTCACAGTAGAAATGAGGTTTCAGTGCCTGAACATCGACAGATTATTCACCTAGTCGGCTTGGTGATTCGTTTCAGAATCAATTCTGTTTCCAGTCGAATTGCCCCATAACAGAGTGGGTTCCGTTCCCTGTCTTCCCGAGTCGGGACGCCAAACTCAGAAGCTTCTGGACCGTCACATTCTGCATCCAGTATGGCAGTACTTTGGGACAGGCCTCTGACTAGATCGGACTTTGCTGATAGTTACTTTATTGAGGAAACATGTAGCTACTATTAGGGCTGGGATTATACCAGTATCGCCGTACAAAGCAGATTTCACTTCTTTAGGAAAACACCGTGTTGGAAACAAACGTCATTATGTTGTCAGAGAGAGTCATATTTATTTATTTATTTTCCAAGCTATAGCACAATATTTTACATACAGCAGGTTTTTAAAGGGCTAAAGAGTTTGGTCTGTTTCGGATTTTCATTTTTGCCAGTAAAAAACCCCATTGAGATACTGGTATCGTCCCGGCCCTAATTACTATGACTTAGCTAGGTGGGACAACCACATATCTATCTTTTAAGATGAATGCACTTAAAAACCGTCAGTCGCTCTGGATAAGAATGTCTGCTGAATGACTCAAATCTAAACAGCTCAGAAAAGACAGAAGCTAGTGGAAGCTAACCGTCCACTAAAGCTAGTGGAAGCAAACCGTCCACTAAAGCTAGTGGAAGCTAACCGTCCACTAAAGCTAGTGGAAGCAAACCGTCCACTAAAGCTAGTGGAAGCTAACCGTCCACCAAAGCTAGTGGAAGCTAACCGTCCACCAAAGCTAGTGAAAGCTAACCGTCCACTAAAGCTAGTGGAAGCTAACCGTCCACTAAAGCTAGTGGAAGCTAACCGTCCACTACAAAAGGATACTCCATTTCTCTGAAACAAAGTCAACATCTCAGGTGCTGCTGCTGTGAAGCTGCTCTTGTGTTTGCAATGTAGACTTAACATGGGCTTGTAATGTGAACTTAACATGGGCGTGCAATGTGGACTTAACGTGGGCGTGTAATGTGGGCGTGTAATGTGAACTTAACGTGGGCGTGTAATGTGGACTTAACATGGGCGTTTAATGTGGACTTAACATGGGCGTGTAATGTGGACTTAACATGGGCATGTAATGTGGACTTAACATGGGCGTGTAATGTGGACTTAACATGGGCGTTTAATGTGGACTTAACATGGGCGTTTAATGTGGACTTAACATGGGCGTGTAATGTGGACTTGACGTGGGCGTGTAATGTGGACTTAACGTGGGCGTGTAATGTGGACTTAACGTGGGCGTGTAATGTGGACTTAACATGGGCGTGTAATGTAGACTTAACATGGGCGTGTAATGTAGACTTAACATGGGCGTGTAATGTAGACTTAACATGGGCGTGTAATGTAGACTTAACATGGGCGTGTAATGTAGACTTAACATGGGCGTGTAATGTAGACTTAACATGGGCGTGTAATGTAGACTTAACATGGGCGTGTAATGTAGACTTAACATGGGCGTGTAATGTAGACTTAACATGGGCTTGTAATGTGGGCGTGTAATGTGGACTTAACATGGGCGTGTAATGTGGACTTAACATGGGCGTGTAATGTGGACTTAACATGGGCGTGTAATGTGGACTTAACATGGGCGTGTAATGTGGACTTGACGTGGGCTTGTAATGTGGACTTAACATGGGCTTGCCTTGTCTGAATCATTTTGATACGGTGTCTGTGTGTTCAGATGGACCTGATGCCGTTTGTGAACAAAGCTGGCTGTGAGTGCCTAAATGAGAGCGACGAGAGCGGCTTTGACAACTGCTTAGTCAAGGACACCACCTACCTGGAGTCTGACTGTGATGAGCAGGTGAGTCTGAGGATGGATCGCCATCGGCGTCTCCTTCGTTAGTTCAGAGCGGTCTGAATGTGTTGAAATTGTTCACTTCAGTGTGGCTACTTTCTAGTAGACTTTACAGGTTAGAACTTGCATCTGCTGTCCTTTTCCTATATTTACAAGGATAAAATCTCACTCACCTGGTTAAAACAATGTCTTGTCTGTTGAGTTACTTTTTCATATGTATGCTTCTCCTGGCTGGTGTTACCTTCTGTAACCTCAGGTCAACCTGCAGACTAAACTGTCTTCCTGGCTGGTGTTACCTTCGGTAACCTCAGGTCAACCTGCAGGCTAAACCGTCTTCCTGGCTGGTGTTACCTTCGGTAACCTCAGGCCAACCTGCAGACTAAACCGTCTTCCTGGCTGGTGTTACCTTCTGTAACCTCAGGTCAACCTGCAGGCTAAACGGTCTTCCTGGCTGGTGTTACCTTCTGTAACCTCAGGTCAACCTGCAGACTAAACTGTCTTCCTGGCTGGTGTTACCTTCTGTAACCTCAGGCCAACCTGCAGGCTAAACTGTCTTCCTGGCTGGTGTTACCTTCTGTAACCTCAGGCCAACCTGCAGGCTAAACTGTCTTCCTGGCTGGTGTTACCTTCTGTAACCTCAGTTCAACCTGCAGGCTAAACCGTCTTCCTGGCTGGTGTTAGCTTCTGTAACCTCAGGCCAACCTGCAGACTAAACTGTCTTCCTGGCTGGTGTTACCTTCTGTAACCTCAGGCCAACCTGCAGACTAAACTGTCTTCCTGGCTGGTGTTACCTTCTGTAACCTCAGGCCAACCTGCAGACTAAACCGTCTTCCTGGCTGGTGTTACCTTCTGTAACCTCAGGCCAACCTGCAGGCTAAACCGTCTTCCTGGCTGGTGTTACCTTCTGTAACCTCAGGCCAACCTGCAGGCTAAACGGTCTTCCTGGCTGGTGTTACCTTCTGTAACCTCAGGCCAACCTGCAGACTAAACGGTCTTAGTAGATTTACGTATCAGTGTGTAGTTACACTCCTCACTTAACCCATATTTTCCCCCCTTCAGCTCCTCGTTACGATGGCCTTTAACCAACCTGTCAAGCTGTACTCAATGAAGCTGCAGTCCTCTGACTTGGGTGAGTCCTTACTCTTCCTGGGTGCACATAAATGTTGCTCCGTTCCTAGTAAAACACCCGTACCGGTCCAATTTTATTCAAGAAAAGCCTGTGAAATGTCATCCTTTGCCCGTTGAGTAGATGTTGGTGTTTTAATGGAATGATCACAGTCTATGTGTTGAGTTGAGTCCCCATGCTAGGTTGGGTTGCCTTGTTGTCTCATACATTATGTATATGCCTTTTCTTCCCTCCAAACAGCCCAGGCACCAAAGTGTGTGAAGATCTTCATTAACCTGCCTCGCTCCATGGACTTTGACGACGCTGAGCGGAGCGAAGCCACCCAGACCTTGGACCTGGCGGAGGAGGACTTCAAGGAAGACGGGTTGATTCCACTGAGATACGTCAAGTTCCAGAACGTTCAGAGCATCACCGTAAGTAGCGACTGTTTTCGAAGGTGTTACTTTGGGATGTACTTTGAAATGATCGGCAAAGGTACTTGGGAGGTCAATGCACTGCTCGTTCATGAGAGCATCTGCGAACTGACTACTTCGATATAATTTATTGTTATGTTTTATGTTGTCTCCTGTGTAACTATATATATATATATATATATACCACTTTCTTGGACTCACTTGAAAAAGAGATGTACGTTCTCTTAAATAACTGATGAATAAAAAATAAAATCTATATAGTTTTAAGCCTTTCAGGAAATTCCTTTCCCTTGTCCCCTTTGTAACTCTGTTTTTGATGGAGGAGAGGGAGGAAGCCACTTATAACTATTGAGATGCAGCCCTGGTGTAATTAGTTATGTAAATATAGGACAATGCTGTCATCTAGTGGCAAAAAGTGGTATTCCTTTCCTCTCCTGTTCAACTGCAGTTTATTACACTCTAGCTGTGATATAAAGAATCTCTCTTATTGCATATAGGGAGTTTCAATACTTCTTGATTTTGCAATTTAGGTTCCAACCAAATCAGCGTGAAGTGAACTCCTTTAGTTTCTACTGGTTGTGTCCCCTGTAATGGTATAATCTGTAAGTTCTTCCCTTTTTGTTCTAACAGATGTTCGTGAAGAACAACCAAGGTGATGAAGAGACGACTAAAATCAACTACCTTACTTTTATCGGAACCCCTGTACAAGCAACGAACATGAATGACTTCAAACGGGTAAGATCTGGCCTCTACCGACAGCTATCGTAGTATTTCATGTTGGATGGAACCGGTCTTTTACAGTATGTTCACAATGTCCTTGTCGAGATTTGTATGAGATCTGCAATGATATATATATAAATAAATAATGTGACTATAATCACGTTTCCATCCACAGTTTTTCTGAGAGTAAAGTCATACCGTATAAAAAATAAAAAATAAAAAAATCACGACAGTTGTCATGGAAACGGGTAGTTTCGGTACAGTTTTATAAATGCCGACGGATAATTCGTTCGTTCGTCGTGGTGGATCTTTGCGTCTGTAAAATTAATTATGCGAGAAATGGTGGTGAAATGCCTTTTTGATGTCCAAATATTTAATATAATAACCATCATATCGAAGTAAACTTGAAGTCACGCCATGATATGTTGTGTGGTCCTCCCACTAGGACTCGGGAAACCATGCAGTTTATTAGGCTACAGATTAAATAAGTTATTAACTTCACAGGTTGGTGAAAATACAGTGATCTTGATGCTCCTTTCCAATAAATATTGAGGGTCTTATTCTGGTGACGTGATGATCGACTCTCTATTTAACGCTACAGTTTTATTTTATGATTTATTTTTATTCGGTACGTGAAAACTTAAATGAAAAATGTATTTTGTCTGCACTACCCCGTCGCACACTGGGTTTTTATCTGCAACAAGTCTGTTTGTTGGAAACACACATTGTTGGGAAAAAATTTGAAGATTCGTATGAAAATCTCTAGAACAATTGGATGGAAACTTATAGTTTTAATTGTTTGCAACAAAAATAAAAAATCTTCACACGGCTGTGTTTTTATTTGACTAGGTTGTGGGCAAGAAAGGAGAGAGTCACTGAGAAGGCGAAGAGGAGACGAGAGGAGACGAGAGGAGAGGAGGGGAGGGGAGAGGAGAGGAGGAGAAGAAGAATGGCCATATTTCTGCGGTGATCCCCGTCTTTCTGCCAAAGCTGCTGGATGGGTCCGGGTCAGAGTCAGCTCTACTGTCATACAACACTGATAACCAACGATGTGTCCCAAATGGCATCATATTCCCTTTTTATAGTGCACTGCTTTTGACCCTTTATAGTACAATACTTGTTTTTGGACCTGATATCCATCCTGAAGTTAGGGCTTTGATCCAGGATCCAAAGACATGTCTGAGATCTAAAGTAGTGCACTATATAGGGAATAGGGTGCCGTTTTGGATGTGAAGTCAATGAGCTGTCGTTTATGTCCGCCAGTGAAATCACCAAGATGAGGCATCTCAATCAATTAATTCAAACATTTTTATTGTAATTCAGACAAACACTGTAAATAAAAACACAATCCAAAAGGCATGTTGGTATTTGATGTCTCTTGAATAAATAAATTAAAAAGTAAGGTTGCTCCACACCACCTCACAAAGACAAGGAAAAGTGATCTCCGACACCCAATGTTACCTCAAGTTTTCAGCGCTGACCAAATTTCAGGTCTGCCGAGTCAAACTTGGAACGTTGTGAAAATTCTGTACAACTTCCAGCTGAAGTTTACTGTGAACACGGAGTCTGTACCTGCTTTAAGTTAGTTTTACTGTGAACACTGAAGCTGTAGCCGCTTTAAGTTACAGTTTTACTGTGAACACTGAGGCTGTACCAGCTTTAAGTTACAGGTTTAACAGTGGACAAGTAGGCTACTGTGGCTATTTGATCCTAATGTAGGTCTACCAGAGTAGCCTACCATCAAAAACAATGGAGAAAATGCATCCCATAATATTTTAACATGGAAATAGCTGTTCTATCATTCCGTCTACAGTAGCAGCCATTGTGTGGTGTTCAATGTAGGCCTACATTCCATGAGACTTTTGAAAATAAACATACAGGGCTTGACATGAACCTGTTTATCCACTTGTCCTTCAGACAAGGAGGTGACTGAAAAATGTTGTCTTGTTTGATGCAAGAAACCCCTTTTACAAAATAAAATGCATTATTCCCATACCATTATTACAGAGAATCAGATTATCAATTATTCTACCCTCAGTTTATTCAAGCCTAAATTTCAATCTTCAATCAAATTTCAATTTAAATCAGCTTATTCAAGCCTAAATCCAATTTGTAAGTCGCTCTGGATAAGAGCGTCTGCTAAATGACTTAAATGTAAATAGCCAATAGGCAGTCTCAATTTACAACACTGCCACTTTAAGACAAAAAACTCTTTACCTGACTGGCTTTTCAAAGATGTCTATAAATGTACACGTTTTGTGGTCTTGCAAATCCAATCAAACTTTATTTGTCACATGCGCCAAATACAAGCAGTGTAGAACTTACCGTGAAATCCTTATTTACAAGCCCTTAACCAACAGTGCAGTTCAAGAAGAGTTAAGAAAATATTTACCAAATGAACAAACAAACAAAAATATTTTTATAATTATAATAAAACGTAACACAATAACATGACAACAAGGAGGCTATATACAGGGGGTACCAGTACCAAGTCAGTGTGCGGGGGTACAGGCTAGTTGAGGTCATTTGTACATGTAGGTAGGGGTGAAGTGACTATGCATAGATAATAAACAGCGAGTAGCAGCAGTGTACAAAACAAACGGAGGGGGGGGTCAATGTAAATAGTCCGGTGGCCTATTATATAGGTCCTGGATTGCAGGAAGCTTGGCCCCAGTGATGTACTGGGCTGTACGCACTACCCTCTGTAGCGCCTCACGGTCAGATGCCGAGCAGTTGCAATACCAGGCGGTGATGCAACCGGACAGGATGCTCTCGATGGTGCAGCGGTAGAACCTTTTGAGCATCTGGGGACACATGCCAAATCTTTTCAGTATCCTGAGGGGGAATAGGCGTTGTCGTGCCCTCTTCACCACTGTCTCGGTGTGTTTGGACCATGATAGTTCGTTGGTGATGTGGACACCAAGGAACTTGAAACTCTCGACCCGCTCCACTACAGCCCCGTTGATGTGAATGGGAGCCTGTTTGGCCTGCCTTTTCCTGTAGTCCACGATCAGCTCCTTTGTCTTGCTCACATTGAGGGAGAGGTTGTTGTCCTGGCACCACACCGCCAGTTCTCTGACCTCCTCCCTATTGGCCGTCTCATCGTTGTCGGTGATCAGGCCTACCACTGTTCTGTCGTCAGCAAACTTAATGACGGTGTTGGAGTCGTGTTTGGCCACGCAGTCATGGGTGAACAGGGAGTACAGGAGGGGACAAAGTACACACCCCTGAGGGGCCTCAGTGTTGAGGATCAGTGTGGCGGATGTGTTGTTCCCTACCCTCACCACCTGGGGGCGGCCCGTCACGAAGTCCAGGATCCAGTTGCAGAGGGAGGTGTTTAGTCCCAGGGTCCTTAGCTTAGTGATGAGCTTTGAGGGCACGATGGTGTTGAACACTGAGCTGTAGTCAATGAACAGTGTTCTCACATAGGTGTTCCTTTTCTCCAGGTGGGAAAGGGCAACGTGGAGTGCGATTGAGATTAGTAGTTCCGGCACAGAAACGTAAACTACCCCGCACCTATATTTCAGTTAGCTTCAAGGACTGAGCATCCCTGTGGAAATAATTATGACTAATTCCATGTTTACAATGCAAAAAGGTAATAATTCCTGGTGAAGAAAATGGATGAGATGCAGGTGCTTGAGTCCACTCCAAATGGGGATGAGATGTAATGCCATTTGTGACCACATGATGTCACCAAAGCCTATGCTATACCCTCTTACGCAACAGATGTAGCCTAGCTCTCTTCAGAGAGGCCTTCTTTCCATTGAATGGTTGATTTCATTAGAAATACAGGTTCTCAGTTATATTGGTCGTTTTGGGCTATGTTATGAGATTTTGGTAAACCAATATTTGTATGAAGTGATTTCAGATATTTGTGAGCTATATCTACAGTACCCCTTTTTAATTTTTTTGTATGAACATAACATACAGAATGTCCACGATTTAACATTTTGCAATTACACAGGATTACTCAGGAATGAATTAACATTTATACTTTGAATTAAAGCAACAAATATTGCTGGTCATTTTTCTGTGGATACCAAAAAAATTGTTAATTATGTTTTCATTTGTTTTAAATAACAAATATCAAAATGTTTATCAAACAAATAATATGATTCTTGGTGATATTTCTATTAAAAACAATCTAGTATAATTATTCTTTAAGCTGGGAAAAAATATAATAACATAGTAGTAATATTAAAGATAATTGTTGACGATGCTTCTCTTATTCAAACCGTTGTAAAAGCTGCCAGACTGATACATTTGTTTTTTTTGTTCTAGGCTATTTTGGGCCTGTGTATTTATTTTAATTCTTAGCTTGGCACTTTGTCTGTTCATTTATGATGAAGATAATTTACCATTCTGTGAAAAAGCCTTGTTGTTTTGAATAGTCATATAGATCATAATAGATCATCTGCCAATCGCATTGGCAGTCAAGGCCTGTAGGTCTATTTTCTTTATCAAATTATATTTTCTCTGACTAATGGGTATGTGTACTGTTCGTATTTGTCACTGTATTTAATTATTTGAATGTGATTATAAATTGAGTGATTGAAGAGGACAGTAGTAGCCTATATTATCTAGGGTTTTCATAAATTGTGTTATGACAAAAAAACTTTGGTAGCTGTGGCTGTTGCCTGAAGTCTTACCAGGGCATTCAGGAAGTCTTCACACCCCTTGACTTTTCCCCCCGTTTTTGCTGTGTTACAGCCTGAATTCAAAATTTATTTAAATTTAGATTCTTTAAAAATTATGTTTCTTGACATTTTTACAAATTAATAAAAAAAATGAAAAGCTGAAATGTCTTGAAACAATAAATATTCAACCCCTTTGTTATGGAAAGCATAAAGCTCAGTAGTAAAAATGTGCTTAACAAGTCACAATAAGTTGCGTGGTCACACGCTGTGTGCAATAATAATAGTGTTTAACATGGTTTTTGAATGACTACCTCATCTTTGTACGCCACACATACAATTATCTGTAAGGTCCCTCAGTCCAGCAGTGAATTTCAAACACAGATTCAACCACAAAGACCAGGGAGGTTTTCCAATTCCTTGCAAAGAAGGGCATCTATTGGTAGATAAAGTAAAAAAATATATATTAAAAAAAAGCAGACATTGAATATCCCGCTGAGCACGATGAAGTTATTAATTACAACTTGGATGATGTATCAATACACCCAGTCACTACAAAGATACAGGCGTCATTCCTAACCTCAGTTGCCGGAGAGGAGGGAAACCACCCAGGGATTTCACCAAGAGGCCAATCGTGACTTTAAAACAGAGTTTAATTGCTGTGATAGGAGATAACTGAGGATAGATCAACATTGTAGCTACTCCACAATACTAACTTAAATGACAGAGTGAAAAGAAGGAAGCCTGAACAGAATACAAATATTACAAAATATGCATCCTGTTTGCAACAAGGCTCTATAGTAAAACTGCAACAAATGTGGTATAGAAATTATGTCCTTTCTGTTTGGGGCAAATCCAACAAATCACCAGGTACCACTCTTCATATATTCAAGCATGGTGGTTGCATCATGTCATGGGTATGTTTGTCATCGGCAAGGACTTGGGATTTTTCGGGGGGGGGGGGGGGGGGATAAAAATAAACTGAATAGAGGTAAGCACAGATAAATCCTAGAGGAAACCTGGTTCCGTCTGCTTTCCAGCAGACACTGGGAGATTAATTCACCTCTCAGCAGGACAATAACCTAAAACACAAGGCCAAATATACACTGGAGTTGCTTACCATGACATTGAATGTTCCTGCAAATCTATGGTAAGACTTGAAAAGGGCAGTCTAGTAATGATCAATAACCAACTTGAAAGAGCTTGAAGAATTTGTAAAATAATAATGTGCAAATATTATAGAATCCAGGTGTCCAAAGCTCTTAGAGATTTACCTAGAAAGACTCACAGCTGTAATCACTGCCAAAGGTGATACTAACATGTAATGACTCAGGGGTGTGAATACTTATGAAAATGACATTATTTCATTTTCAAAGATTTCTAAAAACATGTTTTCACTTTGTTATTATGGGGTATTGTGTGTAGATGGGTGAGAGCAAAAACAAAAAAAAAAAGAAGATTTAATACATGTTAAATTCAGGCTGTAACACCCAAAAATGTGTTATAATTTAAAGTGTATTTAAAAAGAGAGAGAAGAAGCCAGCCTGATTTCTTCAATAAATCACAGCAATTTGAAATGGCAGAAAGGAAAACCTTAACCATACAGGCCTTAATGTGAGCCCTATGGGAGCCACTGGTAACGGACCGGGAGACAACGGTGAAAACGATGTTCTTTAACGATCAAAAACAACCTTTTCCCAACTCTGCCATTTATATTTGTATATTTGTATGTATATATTTGGTATTTGTTGTTTGACTGTTTTCCAGATGCTGCTGCTGTTAGCTACATATACAGCGTTAAATCCATTCACGTGGTATCATTTAGATATCCTAAAACAAAGTCAAACGTGTAGGGGTATATGTTAAGAGGCATATAATTCCATTGGTTATTAATAAGTCTCTGATCACGTCGTAAAGAATAGATCCTAATGCACAGTAACATCCTCTCCTCACAGGTTGTACTCCTGTCTAATTGCGGGGAGAGAATGGAAGAGAACTGGATCATATGCATTAGTGCACACCCTAATAAAATATTTTGCAACGGAAAAACAAAAATAAGAGTTTCTTATTGGTCAAGTGACAGATTAACAGTCCTTGTTTCGGGCCTATTTTCTTCTGTTTGGTGTCTAATGAATGTGTCCCTGGACATAAGGACCAGAGAGCTGTGTTTTGAAGTTGGTGAGGCAGCCAGCCATCAACAATCTACTGTCCTCTAGTGGTCTTGATGAATTCCTCCGATGGGGGTGACCTGAGATGTATACATGGGATGGGATTTTGTCTGAAACAGCTGGGTCAATTCAACAGCTGTATGGTGGGATTAAGTAGTAGTGTGACTCTGATCAGAGTATTGCATCATGATCACGTTCAACTGATTTTAATGCTACTGAAACATTTTCATGTATCCCATTTTGTTTTCACGTTCAGGTGCTGAAAGAAAAAGGACGCTTTAGAAAACTACTTTCATCTGCAGCTGCTATTTTCTATTAACATTGCAAACATCTTATCCAGAGAAATTGTGTTTCTCCAAATCACAAGGTTTGGTGCACTGTCTGTTATACCAGCCGAAGAGATCTAACAAGTCCCTTGCAAACGAGTCTATCTCTCAGACCTCGGAATAGAGCACCAAGACAACCACTCAAACCAAGTCGCCTTTTGTCTCTGATGTTTGGCACATCAAGAGTACGTCATCGGAGACACAACAAGTAGAATACTTTTTCGTTCCTGCCACCATTTCCTCTCCCGTGTCTCTAGAGCTCTTTGTGTTGCTCTGGGAACATGGCCTTTCACGTCACTCTGTGTTATGTGTGTGTGTGTGTGTGTCTCTCTACCTCTGCCCACACAGGAGTTCACTGGAATGTGTCCATGACAGGACAGTGCACAGATCTTTCAGGGGGCAGGTGCTCCAAATGAGAAGAAAAAAAATGGCAGCCCCCTTCCACACCCCTCCCTCATTTTGTTGAGCATAGGCCTATTGATTTCTGCAACAACACACTCGTCATTACAAATTGTAAGCCAGCTAGTTACTGTGCCTCCTAATTACCTGATTGACATCGGGGGGAAAAGCTGTGCCTGCTGGGTTTGATTTACATTTGGTTGAGTTGTCAACCAACCCCTAGTCCAAATATCCTATAGGATTCCAATAATAAAACATTTTTAAAATCCTATCAGATTCTAGAACCTATCTTCTAAGATTGTATCGTATATATTAGTATCCTATAGATAGTATCCTCTAGGAATCCAATAGGACTGGTTCCAACATCTGATAGGATTTTCTTTAGAATTCTAATAGGATAAAAAAAAAAGAAAATGGAATCCTCTAGGATTTTTTACTAGGGTAAAATTGTATTTTGTTTTGGGAGATCTGAGTAAAACATTTTTTTTTTTACAGGACAGATGTAGTTCAGATAGGGAGGACGTATAGAGAGAGTCACAGAAAGTGTTTAATGCCGTAGACAGCTGGTCGGATCCTGTAAGATTCAATGTTTTTTGTTGTTGTTATCCTTTAGGATTTATATACGTTTTGTCGATGGGAATTGTTTAGATATTTACATTACATTGCCTGCCCCCCCCCCCCCCCCCCCCCCCCCCCACCCCGAGGTCCGAGGAACACAATGGGAGTAGACATCTGGACCATCTGCATCACACTTTACAGTTGTTGTGCCAACTGCAACAGCAACGGCCGTGAAACCTACTGTGACTTTCTGCAAGGTTGTTTACGTTTGTGTTTACAAGGTGATCCATGTGGCATTACAACCTAACAGGACAGGTTAACTATTTTGCCTAATCTTAGTGACAGTTTATCATATTGTCATTTTTTACAACACCTGGATCAGGTGGTCCAAGAGGGCACTATATGGTAGTTACCGCCAGGAGGACTGGTAGTTACCCCCAGGAGGACTGATAGTTACCGCCAGGAGGACTGGTAGTTACCCCCAGGAGGACTGGTAGTTACCCCCAGGAGGACTGGTAGTTACCCCCAGGAGGACTGGTAGTTACCCCCAGGAGGACTGGTAGTTACCCCCAGGAGGACTGGTAGTTACATCCAGGAGGACTGGTAGTTACCCCCAGGAGGACTGATAGTTACCCCAGGAGGACTGGTAGTTACCCCCAGGAGGACTGGTAGTTACATCCAGGAGGACTGGTAGTTACCCCAGGAGGACTGGTAGTTACCCCCAGGAGGACTGGTAGTTACATCCAGGAGGACTGGTAGTTACCCCAGGAGGACTGGTAGTTACCCCCAGGAGGACTGGTAGTTACATCCAGGAGGACTGGTAGTTACCCCAGGAGGACTGGTAGTTACCCCCAGGAGGACTGGTAGTTACCCCCAGGAGGACTGGTAGTTACCCCCAGGAGGACTGGTAGTTACCCCCAGGAGGACTGGTAGTTACCCCCAGGAGGACTGGTAGTTACCCCCAGGAGGACTGATAGTTACCCCCAGGAGGACTGGTAGTTACCCCCAGGAGGACTGGTAGTTACCCCCAGGAGGACTGGTAGTTACATCCAGGAGGACTGATAGGTACCTCCAGGAGGACTGGTAGTTACCCCCAGGAGGACTGATAGTTACCCCCAGGAGGACTGGTAGTTACATCCAGGAGGACTGGTAGAAGGGGAGGGAGCATCTTCTAGGGTAGGGATGGGGGGGGGGGTACAACCCTGTGAGGAAGGAAGGAAGGGACAAACGAACGGACGGAGGGGAAGGAGGAAGGTAGGGAGAGAGAGATAGAGGGTGATACAACCCTGTGAGAGAGAAAGGAAGGGAGGGAGGAAGGAACGGAGGGGAAGGAGGAAGGAGGAAGGTAGGGAGAGAGAGGGGGTGATACAACCCTGGGAGGGAGGGACGGACGGACGGACAGGGGGAAGGAGGCAGGTAAGGAGGGAGAGAGGAAGGGACAGAGGGGAAGGAGGAAGGTAGGGAGGGAGAGGGGGTGATACAACCCTGGGAGTGACGGAGGAGAAGAAGGGGGAGGAGGCAGGTAGGGAGGGAGTGACAATATCCTACAAGACTCCAATAGGATTGATTTCCAATAGGAATACATTTGTCCAATAGGATTCCGATAGGATTCCAATAGGATTCTGATAGGATTCTGATAGGATTCCAATAGGATTCTGATAGGATTCCGATAGGATTTTGATAGGATTCCAATGGGATTCTGATAGGATTCGAATAGGATTCTGATAGGATTCTGATAGGATTCTGATAGGATTCCAATGGGATTCTGATAGGATTCCAATAGGATTCTGATAGGATTCTGATAGGATTCTGATAGGATTCCAATAGGATTCTGATAGGATTCCGATAGGATTCTGATAGGATTCCAATAGGATTCCGATAGGATTCTGATAGGATTCTGTAAAGATTCAGATAGAGGTGACACAGAATCCTACAGGATCCAATAGGATTACTTTTGAATTCCAATAGGACAAAATGTGTCCGATAGGATTCTGATAGATGTTTTGACTAGGGATGTGAATTCAACAAAACATTTAATTGGATTTAGGTTAAAAGTTGGGTGAAAAAAATACAATTCCCTTACGTTGATTACTTTTTGCAAATCCGATTAGTTTCCATGTTGATTCAAAGTCATCACTTGAATTTTTTTCTGTTGAAATGCTGTGCAAACAACTTTAATTCAACCGGTTATTTAGTGGTCATATTACAGTTTTTTTTTTTTAAATGGCTCTCAGAATATCTTCACAAGTAAACTCAGCAAATAAAGAAACGTCCTCTCACTGTCAACTGCGTTTATTTTAAGTAAAACTTAACTTCTAGGGGTTTGTATGAAAGATTTAAAGATTTGTATGAACATAACAAGATTCAACAACTGAGACATAAACTGAACAAGTTCCACAGACATGTGACTAACAGAAATGGAATAATGTGTCCCTGAACAAAGGGGGCTCAAAAACAAAAGTAACAGTCAGTATCTGGTGTGGCCACCAGCTGCATTAAGTACTGCAGTGCATCTCCTCCTCATGAACTGCACCAGCTTTGCCAGTTCTTGCTGTGAGAAGTTACCCCACTCTTCCACCAAGGCACCTGCAAGTTCCCGGAAATTTCTGGGGGGAATGGCTCTAACCCTCACCGTCCGATCCAACAGGTCCCAGACTTGCTCAATGGGATTGAGATCCAGGCTCTACGCTGTTTTCCAGGAAATCACGCACAGAACAAGCAGTATGGCTAGTGGCATTGTCATGCTGGAGGGTCATGTCAGGATGAGCCTGCAGGAAGGGTACCACATGAGAGAGGAGGATGTCTTCCCTGTAACGCACAGCGTTGAGATTGCCTGCAATGACAACAAGCTCAGTCCGATGATGCTGTGACACATCGCACCAGACCATGGCGGACCCTCCACCTCCAAATCGATCCCGCTCCAGAGTACAGGCCTCGGTGTAACGCTCAGTCCTTCAACGATAAACGCGAATCCGGCCATCACCCCTGGTGAGACAAAACCGCGACTCGTTAGTGAAGAGCACTTTTTGACAATATTGTTTGGTCCATTGACGGTGGGTTTGTGCCCATAGGTGACGTTGTTGCCGGTGACGTCTGGTGAGGACCTGCCTTACAACAGGTCTACAAGCCCTCAGTCCAGCCTCTCTCAGCCTATTGCGGACAGTCTGAGCACTGATGGAGGGATTGTGCGTTCCTGGTGTAACTCGGGCAGTTATTGTCGCCATCCTGTACCTGTCCCGCAGGTGTGATGTTCAGATGTACCGATCCTGTGCAGGTGTTGTTACACGTGGTCTGCCACTGCGAGGATGATCAGCTGTCCATCTTGTCTCTCTGTAGCGCTGTCTTAGGTGTCTCAAAGTACAGATATTGCAATTTATTACCCTGGCCACATCTGCAGTCCTCATGCTTCCTTGCAGCATACCTAAGGCACGTTCACGCAGATGAGCACGGACCCTGGGCATCTTTCTTTTGGTGTTTTTCAGAGTCAGTAGAAAGGCCTCTTTAGTGTCCTAAGTTTTCATAACTGTGTTAATTGCCTATCGTCTGTAAGCTGTTAGTGTCTTAATGACCGTTCCACAAGTGCATGTTCATTCATTGTTTATGGTCCATTGAACAAGCATGGGAAACAGTGTTTTACCCCTTTTACAATGAAGATCTGTGAATTAATTTGGATTTTTATGAGTTATCTTTGAAAGACAGGGTCCCGAAAAAGTGCTGTTTCTTTTTTTGCTGAGTTTAAATAGTACATTTTCAGAACTCTTACTACAAAACTCCAAACAGGTTGTGACACAGACAGTTTTACATTAATTTTACATGAATTAATTAATTCATTTGGATTGTAAACATCTCTCACCACACAACCGTTCATTCAAAATATACACTTATTGTGTAATGTAATGAGAACATTGGTTGAAATCACCAAAACACAATATAATGATATCTTTTAAATCGAGTCGTTTTAACTACCAGTTAATTCAATGGCAAACAATGCAAGATACGTGTTTCAAATCACCCTTAGAAGTGCTACATGCTACAGTACTGTAAATTACAGTAGATTACTGTAGATTACAGTAGATTACAGTAGATCATAGTTTTCATTTTAGGCAATATACTTACATTACCCAACAACATTGACACAAAATACATGATTTCCATGATATCCATCCAATGTGTGATCAATGAAGACATCGTCTTCAATCATTCACATCATGGGACCAGTCTGCTCTCTGAGAGGAGAGACCCAGTCTGTTACACCATGGGACCAGTCTGCTCTCTGAGAGGAGAGACCCAGTCTGTTACATCATGGGATCAGTCTGCTCTCTGAGAGGAGAGACCCAGTCTGTTACATCATGGGACCAGTCTGCTCTCTGAGAGGAGAGACCCAGTCTGTTACACCATGGGACCAGTCTGCTCTCTGAGAGGAGAGACCCAGTCTGTTACATCATGGGACCAGTCTGCTCTCTGAGAGGAGAGACCCAGTCTGTTACACCATGGGACCAGTCTGCTCTCTGAGAGACCCAGTCTGTTACACCATGGGACCAGTCTGCTCTCTGAGAGGAGAGACCCAGTCTGTTACACCATGGGACCAGTCTGCTCTCTGAGAGACCCAGTCTGTTACACCATGGGACCAGTCTGCTCTCTGAGAGGAGAGACCCAGTCTGTTACATCATGGGACCAGTCTGCTCTCTGAGAGACCCAGTCTGTTACACCATGGGACCAGTCTGTTCTCTGAGAGGAGAGACCCAGTCTGTTACACCATGGGACCAGTCTGTTCTCTGAGAGGAGAGACCCAGTCTGTTACATCATGGGACCAGTCTGCTCTCTGAGAGACCCAGTCTGTTACACCATGGGACCAGTCTGTTCTCTGAGAGGAGAGACCCAGTCTGTTACACCATGGGACCAGTCTGCTCTCTGAGAGGAGAGACCCAGTCTGTTACACCATGGGACCAGTCTGCTCTCTGAGAGGAGAGACACAGTCTGTTACACCATGGGACCAGTCTGCTCTCTGAGAGGAGAGACCCAGTCTGTTACATCATGGGACCAGTCTGCTCTCTGAGAGGAGAGACCCAGTCTGTTACACCATGGGGCCAGTCTGCTCTCTGAGAGGAGAGACCCAGTCTGTTACACCATGGGACCAGTCTGTTACACCATGGGGCCAGTCTGCTCTCTGAGAGGAGAGACCCAGTCTGTTACACCATGGGACCAGTCTGCTCTCTGAGAGGAGAGACCCAGTCTGTTACACCATGGGACCAGTCTGCTCTCTGAGAGGAGAGACCCAGTCTGTTACACCATGGGACCAGTCTGCTCTCTGAGAGGAGAGACCCAGTCTGTTACACCATGGGACCAGTCTGCTCTCTGAGAGGAGAGACCCAGTCTGTTACACCATGGGACCAGTCTGCTCTCTGAGAGGAGAGACCCAGTCTGTTACACCATGGGACCAGTCCGCTCTCTGAGAGGAGAGACCCAGTCTGTTACACCATGGGACCAGTCTGTTACACCATGGGACCAGTCTGCTCTCTGAGAGGAGAGACCCAGTCTGTTACACCATGGGACCAGTCTGCTCTCTGAGAGGAGAGACCCAGTCTGTTACATCATGGGACCAGTCTGCTCTCTGAGAGGAGAAACCCAGTCTGTTACATCATGGGACCAGTCTGCTCTCTGAGAGGAGAGACCCAGTCTGTTACACCATGGGACCAGTCTGCTCTCTGAGAGGAGAGACCCAGTCTGTTACATCATGGGACCAGTCTGCTCTCTGAGAGACCCAGTCTGTTACACCATGGGACCAGTCCGCTCTCTGAGAGGAGAGACCCAGTCTGTTACATCATGGGACCAGTCTGCTCTCTGAGAGGAGAGACCCAGTCTGTTACACCATGGGACCAGTCTGCTCTCTGAGAGGAGAGACCCAGTCTGTTACACCATGGGACCAGTCTGCTCTCTGAGAGGAGAGACCCAGTCTGTTACACCATGGGACCAGTCTGTTACACCATGGGACCAGTCTGTTACATCATGGGACCAGTCTGCTCTCTGAGAGGAGAGACCCAGTCTGTTACACCATGGGACCAGTCTGCTATCTGAGAGGAGAGACCCAGTCTGTTACACCATGGAGCCAGTCTGCTCTCTGAGAGGAGAGACCCAGTCTGTTACACCATGGAACCAGTCTGCTCTCTGAGAGGAGAGGGAAACCAGATCAGAGCAGCAGTCTGCTACAATATCTGTCATCTGTTCTAATGTGTTGTTCTCTTTTACAGAATATCACTGTGCTTTTTTAGTTTCCGTGTTTTTTTTGGGGCCTATTTCATTGTTAGCTATGTGTTAAAGGGTATTGGACTGCGATATGCCTTCCCATTTCCTGAATGCTTCTGACTGATATTTGTCATGGAGATTCAAACCAGCAATTCAATGACATCTATTCCAGTCAAAATTAATTCATGATCTTGTCCTGTCCCCGCCCTGATCTGTTTCACCTGTTCCTGTGATTGTTTCCACCTCCTCCATTTTCCCCAGTGTATTTATCCCTGTGTTTCCTGTCTCTCTGTACCAGTGTATTTATCCCTGTGTTTCCTGTCTCTCTGTACCAGTGTATTTATCCCTGTGTTTCCTGTCTCTCTGTACCAGTGTATTTATGCCTCTGTTTCCTGTCTCTCTGTGCCAGTACGTCTTGTATGTTTAGTCAAGTCAACCAGCGTGTTTTTCCCCGTTCTCCTTTTGCTATTCTCTTTTTATAGTCTTCCCGGTTTTGACCCCTGCCTGACTCTGGACTACTTTCCCGCCTGCCTGATCATCCTGCCTGCCCTGACCTTGATTCTGCCTGCCCTGACCTTGATTCTGCCTGCCCTGACCTTGAATCTGCCTGCCCTTCGGTACCTTTTGGACTCTGAACTGGTTTTGACCCTTTTGCCTGTCCGCGACCATGCCATTGCCTTACCCTTTTGGAATAATAAATATTGTAAGACTCCAACCATCTGCCTCCTGTGTCTGCATCTGGTTCTTGCCTTGTGTCATGATATGTCCCTTACTTAATTTGCAAAGTAATTACTTAAAGATCATACAATGTGATTTTCTGGATTTTTGTTTTAGATTCCGTCTCTCACAGTTGAAGTGTACCTGTGACAAAAAAATTACAGACCTCTACATGCTTTGTCAGTAGGAAATCCTGCAAAATTGGCAGTGTATCAAATACTTGTTCTCCCCACTGTATCTTCCTGTCTGGAAGCCCTCTCCTCCAGGTATCTTTCTGTCTGGAAGCCCTCTCCTCCAGGTATCTTTCTGTCTGGAAGCCCTCTCCTCCAGGTATCTTTCTGTCTGGAAGCCCTCTCCTCCAGGTATCTTTCTGTCTGGAAGCCCTCTCCTCCAGGTATCTTTTTGTCTGGAAGCCCTCTCCTCCAGGTATCTTTCTGTCTGGAAGCCCTCTCCTCCAGGTATCTTTCTGTCTGGAAGCCCTCTCCTCCAGGTATCTTTCTGTCTGGAAGCCCTCTCCTCCAGGTATCTTTCTGTCTGGAAGCCCTCTCCTCCAGGTATCTTTCTGTCTGGAAGCCCTCTCCTCCAGGTATCTTTTTGTCTGGAAGCCCTCTCCTCCAGGTATCTTTCTGTCTGGAAGCCCTCTCCTCCAGGTATCTTTCTGTCTGGAAGCCCTCTCCTCCAGGTATCTTTCTGTCTGGAAGCCCTCTCCTCCAGGTATCTTTCTGTCTGGAAGCCCTCTCCTCCAGGTATCTTTCTGTCTGGAAGCCCTCTCCTCCAGGTATCTTTCTGTATGGAAGCCCTCTCCTCCAGGTATCTTTCTGTCTGGAAGCCCTCTCCTCCAGGTATCTTTCTGTCTGGAAGCCCTCTCCTCCAGGTATCTTTCTGTATGGAAGCCCTCTCCTCCAGGTATCTTTCTGTCTGGAAGCCCTCTCCTCCAGTTATCTTTCTGTCTGGAAGTCCTCTCCTCCAGGTATCTTTCTGTCTGGAAGCCCTCTCCTCCAGGTATCTTTCTGTCTGGAAGCCCTCTCCTCCAGGTATCTTCCTGTCTGGAAGCCCTCTCCTCCAGTTATCTCTCTGTCTGGAAGCCCTCTCCTCCAGGTATCTCTCTGTCTGGAAGCCCTCTCCTCCAGGTATCTTCCTGTCTGGAAGCCCTCTCCTCCTGGTATCTTTCTGTCTGGAAGCCCTCTCCTCCAGGTATCTTTCTGTCTGGAAGCCCTCTCCTCCTGGTATCTTTCTGTCTGGAAGCCCTCTCCTCCTGGTATCTTCCTGTCTGGAAGCCCTCTCCTCCAGGTATCTTTCTGTCTGGAAGCCCTCTCCTCCAGGTATCTTTCTGTCTGGAAGCCCTCTCCTCCAGGTATCTTTCTGCCTGGAAGCCCTCTCCTCCAGGTATCTTTCTGCCTGGAAGCCCTCTCCTCCAGGTATCTTTCTGTCTGGAAGCCCTCTCCTCCAGGTACCTTTCTGTCTGGAAGCCCTCTCCTCCAGGTATCTTTCTGTCTGGAAGCCCTATCCTCCAGGTATCTTTCTGTCTGGAAGCCCTCTCCTCCAGGTATCTTTCTGTCTGGAAGCCCTCTCCTCCAGGTATCTTTCTGTCTGGAAGCCCTATCCTCCTGGTATCTTTCTGTCTGGAAGCCCTCTCCTCCAGGTATCTTTCTGTCTGGAAGCCCTCTCCTCCAGGTATCTTTCTGTCTGGAAGCCCTCTCCTCCAGGTATCTTTCTGTCTGGAAGCCCTCTCCTCCAGGTATCTTTCTGTCTGGAAGCCCTCTCCTCCAGGTATCTTTCTGCCTGGAAGCCCTATCCTCCAGGTATCTTTCTGTCTGGAAGCCCTCTCCTCCAGGTATCTTCCTGTCTGGAAGCCCTCTCATCCAGGTATCTTTCTGTCTGGAAGCCCTCTCCTCCAGGTATCTTTCTGACTGGAATCCCTCTCCTCCAGGTATCTTTCTGTCTGGAAGCCCTCTCCTCCAGGTATCTTTCTGTCTGGAAGCCCTCTCCTCCAGGTATCTTTCTGACTGGAAGCCCTCTTCTCCAGGTATCTTTCTGTCTGGAAGCCCTCTCCTCCAGGTATCTTTCTGTCTGGAAGCCCTCTCCTCCAGGTATCTTTCTGTCTGGAAGCCCTATCCTCCAGGTATCTTTCTGTCTGGAAACCCTCTCCTCCAGGTATCTTTCTGTATGGAAGCCCTCTCCTCCAGGTATCTTTCTGTCTGGAAGCCCTCTCCTCCAGGTATCTTTCTGTCTGGAAGCCCTCTCCTCCAGGTATCTTTCTGTCTGGAATCCCCGTCGGTCCCTGTTGAGATACAGGGGTATTGTTTAACCTCTCTAGGGTACGTGAGACGTTAGCGTGCCACCTCTTCAACAGCCAGGGAAACTGCAGGGCGCCAAATTCAAATACAGAAATACTCATTATAAAAATTCAGAAAACAAAACATATTTTACATAGGTTTAAAGATTAACTTCTTGTGAATCCAACCACGGTGTCAGATTTAAAAAATGCTTTAAAAAAATGCCAAATCAGTTTTGTTATACACACAGATACTATTTTAACAGTTTTGGAAACTTTAGAGTGTTTTCTATCCAAATCTATCAGTTATATGCATATCATATCTTCTGGGCCCGAGAAGTAGGCAGTCTAATTTGGGCATGCATTTCATCCAAAATTCCGAATGCTGCCCCCTACCCTAGAGAAGTTAATTAATGTACACTGAACCAAAATATAAACGCAACATGTAAAGTGTTGGTCCCATGTTTCATGAGCTAAAATAAAATATCTCAGAAATTTTCCATATGCACAAAAAGCTTATTTCTCTCAAATTTTGTGCACAAATTAGTTTACATCCCTGTTAGTGAGCATTTCTTATTTGCCAAGATAATCCATCCACCTGACAGGTGTGGCATGTCAAGAAGCTTATACAGCATGATCATTACACAGGTGCACCTTGTGCTGGAGAAAAGGCCACTCTAAATGTGCAGTTTTGTCACACAACACTATGTTTCAGATGTCTCAAGTTTTGAGAGAACATGCAATTGGCATGCTGACTGCAGGAATGTCCACCAGAGCTGTTGCCAGAGAATTGAATGTTCATTTCTCTACCATAAGCCACCTCCAATGTCGTTTTTAAAAATGTGGCAGTACGTCCAATCGTCCACACCAACCGCAGACCACATGTATGGCGTTGGTTGGGCGAGCGGTTGCTGATGTCAATGTTGTGAACAGAGTGCCCCATGGTGGAGGTGGGGTTATGGTATGGGCAGGTCCTTAACTATGGACAACGAACACAATTGCATTTTATTCATGGCAATTTGAATGCACAGAGATATCGTGACGGAATCCTGAGGCCCATTGTCGTGCCATTCATCTGCCTCCATCACCCCGTGTTTCAGCATGATAATGCACGGCCCCATGTCACAAGGATCTGTACAAAATTCCTGGGAGTTGAAAATGTCCCAGTTCTTCCATGGCCTCTACACTCACCAGACATGTCACCCATTGAGCATGTTTGAGATGCTCTGGATCGACATGTACGACATCATGTTCCAGTTCCCGCCAATATCCAACGACTTCGCACAGCCGTTGAAGAGCAGTGGGACAACATTCCACAGGCCACCAATCAACAGCCTGATCAACTCTGTGTTCCACGCCCCCAAGGTATCTGTGACCAACAGATGCATATCTGTATTCCCAGTCATGTGAAATCCAAAGATTAGGGCCTAATTTATTTATTTAAATTGACTGATTTCCTAATATGAACTGTAACTCAGCAAAAATCAGTTAAATTGTAGCATGTTGTTTATATACACTGCTCAAAAAATAAAGGGAACACTTAAACAACACAATGTAACTCCAAGTCAATTACACTTCTGTGAAATCAAACTGTCCACTTAGGAAGCAACACTGATTGACAATAAATTTCACATGCTGTTGTGCAAATGGAATAGACAAAAGGTGGAAATTATAGGCAATTAGCAAGACACCCCCCAAAACAGGAGTGATTCTGCAGGTGGTGACCACAGACCACTTCTCATTTCTTATGCTTCCTGGCTGATGTTTTGGTCACTTTTGAATGCTGGTGGTGCTCTCACTCTAGTGGTACCATGAGACGGAGTCTACAACCCACACAAGTGGCTCAGGTAGTGCAGTTCATCCAGGATGGCACATCAATGCGAACTGTGGCAAAAAGGTTTGCTGTGTCTGTCAGCGTAGTGTCCAGAGCATGCAGGCGCTACCAGGAGACAGGCCAGTACATCAGGAGACGTGGAGGAGGCCGTAGGAGGGCAACAACCCAGCAGCAGGACCGCTAACTCCGCCTTTGTGCAAGGAGGTGCACTGCCAGAGCCCTGCAAAATGACCTCCAGCAGGCCACAAATGTGCATGTGTCTGCTCAAACGGTCAGAAACAGACTCCATGAGGGTGGTATGAGGGCCCGACGTCCACAGGTGGGGGTTGTGCTTACAGCCTAACACTGTGCAGGACGTTTGGCATTTGCCAGAGAACACCAAGATTGGCAAATTCGCCACTGGCGCCCTGTGCTCTTCACAGATGAAAGCAGGTTCACACTGAGCACATGAGCACATGTGACAGACGTGACAGAGTCTGGAGACGCCGTGGAGAACGTTCTGCTGCCTGCAACATCCTCCAGCATGACCGGTTTGGCGGTGGGTCAGTCATGGTGTGGGGTGGCATTTCTTTGTGGGGCCGCACAGCCCTCCATGTGCTCGCCAGAGGTAGCCTGACTGCCATTAGGTACCGAGATGAGATCCTCAGACCCCTTGTGAGACCATATGCTGACACATGCACATTTGTGGCCTGCTGGAGGTCATTTTGCAGGGCGCTGGCAGTGCACCTCCTTGCACAAAGGCGGAGGTAGCGGTCCTGCTGCTGGGTTGTTGCCCTCCTACGGCCTCCTCCACGTCTCCTGATGTACTGGCCTGTCTCCTGGTAGCGCCTGCATGCTCTGGACACTACGCTGACAGACACAGCAAACCTTTTTGCCACAGTTCGCATTGATGTGCCATCCTGGATGAACTGCACTACCTGAGCCACTTGTGTGGGTTGTAGACTCCGTCTCATGCTACCACTAGAGTGAGAGCACCGCCAGCATTCAAAAGTGACCAAAACATCAGCCAGGAAGCATAGGAAATGAGAAGTGGTCTGTGGTCACCACCTGCAGAATCACTCCTGTTTTGGGGGGTGTCTTGCTAATTGCCTATAATTTCCACCTTTTGTCTATTCCATTTGCACAACAGCATGTGAAATTTATTGTCAGTGTTGCTTCCTAAGTGGACAGTTTGATTTCACAGAAGTGTGATTGACTTGGAGTTACATTGTGTTGTTTAAGTGTTCCCTTTATTTTTTTGAGCAGTGTATATATATTTCAGTTTGTGTTTGGTATTAAACACAAAGACAGGAAACATAAATTAGCTATTTAGCAGGTACTTTGGGCAAAAACTGGTTAAATCAACGTCGTTTCCACATAATCCCCCCCCCTAAATCTACGTGACGACGTTAAACCAATGTGTAACCGTGATTCTGATTTGCGAAAAAAGTCCTTAACGTAAGAACGTTTAGTCTTTAGTTTTTTCATCCAACTTTTTAACCTAAATCCAATCGACATTGTGTAACGATTCTCATTGGTGGAAGGAGAGGAATACCAAAATGCAGCGTGGTAAGTGTCCATAATAGATTTTTAATAAATCAAAAAAAACACGAACAAACAACCCGAAACAGTCCCGTGTGGTGCAAACACTGAAACAGAAAACAACCACCCACAAAACACAATAGAAAACAGGCTACCTAAATATGGCTCCCAATCAGAGACAACGACTGACACATGCCTCTGATTGAGAACCATACTAGGCCAAACACATAGAAATAGAACAACAGAACAAAACATAGAAAAACAACATAGAATGCCCACCCAACTCACGCCCTGAACCAAACTAAAATAAAGACATAACAAAGGAACTAAGGTCAGAACGTGACACATTGTGACATTTGTTGTTGTTGTTTGTTGTCGATTTCACAATGTATTCACGTTAGTTGACAACTCAACCAAATGTAAATCAAAACTAGACGTTGAACTGACGTCTGCACCCAGTAGGTAGACACATTGTTAAGATGAATCAAGGGACCTGATCACTGATTTAGCCTACACCACTATCACGCTATTAAGATCTGCACTGCGGGACAAGACTGTCATATTTCAGTAGGGGGGGACGGACGGACGGGGGGTAATTATTACACACGTACCCTGAGAGAATACTTCAGCTTCATTCATCCTTTTAAACCGTTAAATATCAACACTGTATCTTGGTGATAATATATGTATATGATAATATGCAGCAACAGTGCATTTTAAACAGATATCACTTGTATGTAAACAGAAATGAATACGAGATTGAATGTTTTACATAATGTATTTGTATGGCAAAGTGTTTCATATAAACAATATATATATATATATATATATATATATATATATATATTTTTTTTTTAATCTACAGTGTATCTAGGGACAACAGGGATTGACTGAGACATTATTACATCTGTGGATTTAAGGAATTATTACCTCCTTCAAGTGATGGAATGTTACTACTTCACAGTATGTGAAAATGCACTGTCCAGGTCGCAGTTGTAAATGAGAACTTATTCTCAACTGGCCTACCTGGTTAAATAAAGGTGAAATTAAATCCTTCTGTCTGAGGGTACTGTACCCAGGCTTTCCTCGAGTCAATGAGGAGACATTTGGAAGGATGGCCTTGCGAGACTCTTAATTACCAGCCTATAAGTTACCAGACGGATTACCGCTGAGCAGTAAACCATCCATGTAGGCTATCGTGAGACTACCTGAGGGAAATACAAAGAGCTGCCCTGCGCTGAATGGCAGAGTCCCCCTACTGTAAGTAGCTGTATAATATAATATAATATAATATGTAATGATGTCACGCCCTGACCTTAGAGATCCTTTATGTGTCTCTATTTTGGTTGGTCAGGGCGTGAGTTTGGGTGGGCATTCTATGTCTGGTGTTCTATGTTGTTCTATGTTTTGTCTTTCTATGTGTTTGGCTTGGTATGGTTCTCAATCAGAGGCAGCTGTCTATCGTTGTCTCTGATTGAGAATCAAACTTAGGTAGCCTGTTCCCACCTGTGTTTGTGGGTGGTTGTTTCTTGTTTAGTGTTTGTTTCACCTTTCAGGACTGTTCGTTTGTCGTGTTTTTTTTTTTTGTCAAGTTTTGCGTATTTTATTAAAATATATGAACACTTACGACGCTGCACCTTGGTCCTCTTCTCCTTCTCCCGACGACGTGCGTTACAAATGATGCATTATTCTAAAGGTTTTTTGCTCATCAGAAAGGGTCCAGATCCTCTTTCTGTCAGTCTATTATCAGTTCAGCCTTAATAGCCTTGTGAACTCCCTCTGATACGCTGGTCAGATTAGACTCTTACTGCAAGAGGATAGGCCAGCGGAGCACAGAGAGGTGAATAAACCAACCAGCCCATGGTGGACCCTCCTCCTCTATGACATCACAGCCAAGGTGGACCCTCCTCCTCTATGACATCACAGCCATGGTGGACCCTCCTCGTCTATAACATCACAGCCATGGTGGACCCTCCTCCTCTCTACCATCACAGCCATGGTGGACCCTCCTCGTCTATAACATCACAGCCATGGTGGACCCTCCTCCTCTCTACCATCACAGCCATGGTGGACCCTCCTCCTCTCTACCATCACAGCCATGGTGGACCCTCCTCGTCTATAACATCACAGCCAAGGTGGACCCTCCTCCTCTCTACCATCACAGCCATGGTGGACCCTCCTCGTCTATAACATCACAGCCATGGTGGACCCTCCTCCTCTCTACCATCACAGCCATGGTGGACCCTCCTCCTCTCTACCATCACAGCCATGGTGGACCCTCCTCGTCTATAACATCACAGCCATGGTGGACCCTCCTCCTCTCTACCATCACAGCCATGGTGGACCCTCCTCCTCTCTACCATCACAGCCATGGTGGACCCTCCTCCTCTCTACCATCACAGCCATGGTGGACCCTCCTCGTCTATAACATCACAGCCAAGGTAGACCCTCCTCCTCTCTACCATCACAGCCATGGTGGACCCTCCTCGTCTATAACATCACAGCCATGGTGGACCCTCCTCCTCTCTACCATCACAGCCATGGTGGACCCTCCTCCTCTCTACCATCACAGCCATGGTGGACCCTCCTCCTCTATGACATCACAGCCAAGGTGGACCCTCCTCCTCTCTACCATCACAGCCATGGTGGACCCTCCTCGTCTATAACATCACAGCCATGGTGGACCCTCCTCCTCTATGACATCACAGCCAAGGTGGACCCTCCTCCTCTCTACCATCACAGCCATGGTGGACCCTCCTCCTCTATGACATCACAGCCAAGGTGGACCCTCCTCCTCTCTACCATCACAGCCATGGTGGACCCTCCTCGTCTATAACATCACAGCCATGGTGGACCCTCCTCGTCTATAACATCACAGCCATGGTGGACCCTCCTCCTCTATGACATCACAGCCAAGGTGGACCCTCCTCCTCTCTACCATCACAGCCATGGTGGACCCTCCTCGTCTATAACATCACAGCCATGGTGGACCCTCCTCCTCTATGACATCACAGCCAAGGTGGACCCTCCTCCTCTATGACATCACAGCCAAGGTGGACCCTCCTCCTCTACCATCACAGCCATGGTGGACCCTCCTCCTCTCTACCATCACAGCCATGGTGGACCTTCCTCGTCTATAACATCACAGCCAAGGTGGACCCTCCTCCTCTACCATCACAGCCATGGTGGACCTTCCTCGTCTATAACATCACAGCCATGGTGGACCCTCCTCCTCTCTACCATCACAGCCATGGTGGACCCTCCTCCTCTATGACATCACAGCCATGGTGGACCCTCCTCCTCTATGACATCACAGCCATGGTGGACCCTCCTCGTCTATAACATCACAGCCATGGTGGACCCTCCTCGTCTATGACATCACAGCCATGGTGGACCCTCCTCGTCTATGACATCACAGCCATGGTGGACCCTCCTCCTCTATACCATCACAGCCATGGTGGACCCTCCTCGTCTATAACATCACAGCCATTGTGGACCCTCCTCCTCTATGACATCACAGCCATGGTGGACCCTCCTCGTCTATAACATCACAGCCATGGTGGACCCTCCTCCTCTATGACATCACAGCCATGGTGGACCCTCCTCCTCTCTACCATCACAGCCATGGTGGACCCTCCTCCTCTATGACATCCCAGCCATGGTGGACCCTCCTCCTCTATAACATCACAGCCATGGTGGACCCTCCTCCTCTATGACATCACAGCCATGGTGGACCCTCCTCCTCTCTACCATCACAGCCATGGTGGACCCTCCTCCTCTCTACCATCACAGCCATGGTGGACCCTCCTCGTCTATGACATCACAGCCATGGTGGACCCTCCTCCTCTATACCATCACAGCCATGGTGGACCAGCCATGGTCCCCTCCTGTACTTCCTGTTCACGGACCAGTACCCTCCTGTAATCCCTGTTCATGGACCAGTCCCCTCCTGTACTCCCTGTTCACGGACCAGTCCCCTCCTGTACTTCCTGTTCACGGACCAGTCCCCTCCTGTACTCCCTGTTCACGGACCAGCCCCCTCCTGTACTTCCTGTTCACGGACCAGACCCCTCCTGTACTTCCTGTTCACGGACCAGTCCCCCTCCTGTACTCTCTGTTCACGGACCAGTCCCCTCCTGTACTCCCTGTTCACGGACCAGTCCCCCTCCTGTACTCCCTGTTCACGGACCAGTCCCCTCCTGTACTTCCTGTTCACGGACCAGTCCCCTCCTGTACTCCCTGTTCACGGACCAGTCCCCTCCTGTACTTCCTGTTCACGGACCAGTCCCCTCCTGTACTCCCTGTTCACGGACCAGTCCCCTCCTGTACTTCCTGTTCACGGACCAGTCCCCTCCTGTACTTCCTGTTCACGGACCAGTCCCCTCCTGTACTCCCTGTTCACGGACCAGTCCCCCTCCTGTACTTCCTGTTCACGGACCAGTCCCCTCCTGTACTCCCTGTTCACGGACCAGTCCCCTCCTGTACTCCCTGTTCACGGACCAGTCCCCTCCTGTACTCCCTGTTCACGGACCAGTCCCCTCCTGTACTTCCTGTTCACGGACCAGTCCCCTCCTGTACTCCCTGTTCACGGACCAGTCCCCTCCTGTACTCCCTGTTCACGGACCAGACCCCTCCTGTACTTCCTGTTCACGGACCAGCTGTAACAGGCTGGGATGGGTTTCAAACAAAAGAACAAACAGATGTCTTAATATATTAACAAGAACCCAGGAAGACCGCCAAAAGGAAGAGTAGCTTCGGCTTTATGCAACAGCTAATGGAGATACAAATAAACTAAACATGTATTGAGGGAAAAATAAGCAACAAATCACCAACATGACTCTCTTATACCGTACATTCTACTATTTATAGGCAACAGATTCTCATAAACTGTTACCAACGTACCGTACATTCTCAGTATGAAAATAGTCCTTTCTTTATGCTTTGACCATCATTGAAATACATATATTTTGGTTAATATTTTGGCAAGATTAAGAAGAAAACAAAAACCAGACATGATTTGTCTTTTTCATCTGAGGCCCTGAGGGAAATGACGTTGTTTGGGAAACTCCTGTTAGTGGTAAAGTGCTGTTCAGAAAGACTACTTCTCCTTCACGCTATGAAAGAAAATATGCATCTCAATTGGCAAGCGATTCCCTATGAGATGCACTACTTCCCTATAGGGCTTTGGTCAAAAGTAGTGCCACTATCTAGGGAATAAGTTGCCGTTTGGAATGTGCCCTATGTTATGGGGAAGCCACTCTTGCTACTACAATGTTGTCTCATGAAAGTGTTGCTTTTTTCACACCCTGAAATGAAAATATCTTGACCGGTGTAGGAACTGAAGATAGGTCCCTTGGCAGAAAGAACAAACGCCCATGCCATAATTTAGGACTTAAAAAGCATTAATTTTTCACTACACAATGTGGAATAGCACTTCAAGTTTACTGCAATTCATTTCCTTAAATTATTTATGAAAGAAGACTTATGAAAGTTTTTACGGAACAAACGGTAACATTAACGCTGAGGCCTAAGAACCCCCTTCATCAATTATGTTTTTAGACTTTACACCCAACTATACATCCACAGTTTAACCACAGTGGGTTGTAAACGCAGCCTCCTGTGTGATGTTGAGGCGTCGTCACAATCCCTTACAGTTATCACAGAACAGAACAGAGCTGTGAGGTTGGGATCTCAAAATGGCTGCCTCCACTGGGTATACTTCACTTCGGATAGTTATTTCAAAATGGCTGCCTCCACTGGGTATACTTCACTTCGGATAGTTATTTCAAAATGGCTGCCTCCACTGGGTATACTTCACTTCGGATAGTTATTTCAAAATGGCTGCCTCGACTGGGTATACTTCACTTCGGATAGTTATTTCAAAATGGCTGCCTCGACTGGATATACTTCACTTCGGATAGTTATTTCAAAATGGCTGCCCCCACTGGGTATACTTCACTTCGGATAGTTATTTCAAAATGGCTGCCTCCACTGGGTATACTTCACTTCGGATAGTTATTTCAAAATGGCTGCCTCCACTGGGTATACTTCACTTCGGATAGTTATTTCAAAATGGCTGCCTCCACTGGGTATACTTCACTTCGGATAGTTATTTCAAAATGGCTGCCTTGACTGGGTATACTTCACTTTGGATAGTTATTTCAAAATGGCTGCCTCGACTGGGTATACTTCACTTCGGATAGTTATTTCAAAATGGCTGCCTTGACTGGATATACTTCACTTCGGATAGTTATTTCAAAATGGCTGCCTCCACTGGGTATACTTCACTTCGGATAGTTATTTCAAAATGGCTGCCTCCACTGGGTATACTTCACTTCGGATAGTTATTTCAAAATGGCTGCCTCGACTGGGTATACTTCACTTCGGATAGTTATTTCAAAATGACTGCCTCGACTGGATATACCTCACTTCGGATAGTTATTTCAAAATGGCTGCCTCCACTGGGTATACTTCACTTCGGATAGTTATTTCAAAATGGCTGCCTCCACTGGGTATACTTCACTTCGGATAGTTATTTCAAAATGGCTGCCTCCACTGGGTATACTTCACTTCGGATAGTTATTTCAAAATGGCTGCCTCGACTGGGTATACTTCACTTCGGATAGTTATTTCAAAATGGCTGCCTCCACTGGGTATACTTCACTTCGGATAGTTATTTCAAAATGGCTGCCTCCACTGGGTATACTTCACTTCGGATAGTTATTTCAAAATGGCTGCCTCCACTGGGTATACTTCACTTCGGATAGTTATTTCAAAATGGCTGCCTCCACTGGGTATACTTCACTTCGGATAGTTATTTCAAAATGGCTGCCTCCACTGGGTATACTTCACTTCGGATAGTTATTTCAAAATGGCTGCCTTGACTGAGTATACTTCACTTCGGATAGTTATTTCAAAATGGCTGCCTCCACTGGGTATACTTCACTTTGGATAGTTATTTCAAAATGGCTGCCTCGACTGGGTATACTTCACTTCGGATAGTTATTTCAAAATGGCTGCCTTGACTGAGTATACTTCACTTCGGATAGTTATTTCAAAATGGCTGCCTTGACTGAGTATACTTCACTTCGGATAGTTATTTCAAAATGGCTGCCTCCACTGGGTATACTTCACTTTGGATAGTTATTTCAAAATGGCTGCCTTGACTGAGTATACTTCACTTCGGATAGTTATTTCAAAATGGCTGCCTCCACTGGGTATACTTCACTTCGGATAGTTATTTCAAAATGGCTGCCTCGACTGGGTATACTTCACTTCGGATAGTTATTTCAAAATGGCTGCCTCGACTGGATTTACTTCACTTCGGATAGTTGTGGCAAAGTTCACAGTGACTCGAGTGAATGTAAAGTGTTGATACAGTTCAGCACAAAATGTCGGTCCACTTTTCCTTCCCAGTAGCGGATCATTGTCTTACGTCAGATAGCATGAATACTCTGTCGGGCTGTTGTTGTTCATTTAAAGCAGTCTTTGTGTTATCAGATTGAGGATTTAAATGTTTCTGTGTACCGTGTGAAAACATTATAACTGTCCTCTGGGGGTTTCTGAGCTAGCCAGCAGGTGTTGTAATAGCAGTAGCCTTTCCAAAGCCCCCCCCCCCCCTCACACACACATCCATTAGCTATTTACGACGACCCTGAAACCCCAAACTACAGCCTTTTAACTGCTGTTTTCCTGTTTATTTTTCTATCGTTCCGGAACCAAATAGAGAATCAAAAGAAAACATGTGAGCTAATCATTGGCCGAAAGCCTCCTGGACAGATCAACCTGTGTAGTTATCTTGTTGCAGGGCATCAAATCTAATTGATTTCCAAGACATGATTTCACCCATTGCTTTTCAGCTTCTTTCAAGTGTCTCTTTATTTGTTGTGCAAATGAAATGTAATTTAGGTTTAAAAATGCATTTGTCCCTAAAGGTTTCCAAATTATAGTCCATATACTTAAAAGCAGGTGACAAAAAACAACAACCTTGCATCATAAATCTTTTATTTTTTATTTTTTATTTTTTAACATTTGACAGAAAACACAGACAAGCTCAATGATTTCCAATTTCAGACACTGGTTCAGGGTTGAAGGGGTTTCACAGAGAGACATCCACAGGGGAGAAAGTACAAAAGAGCAGAGTCAGAGAGAGATGTGAGATAATTCACAACAGATATCCTCCCTCTACACCTGTATGATAATAGGACAGACAGACCACCAAAACATTTTTTTTTATTTTTTTTATTTTTTTTAATATTCAAATTCAACTCATAGATTTAGATTTTGTCAGCTTGGCCACCGCAGTTTGAAGCCCTTGAGATACGGTCTGGTTCTAATCTAGTCTAACGCCGTGCTTTCTTTCTACGTGTGATGTGATGGTGTCTGTGTCACGCCCTGACCACAGAGAGCCTTGTTATTCTCTATGTTGGGTAGGTCGGGGTGTGACTAGGGTGGGTAATCTAGGTTGTATTATTTCTATGTTGGCCTTGTGTAGTTCCTAATCAGAGGCAGCTGTTTAGCGTTGTCTCTGATTGGGGATCATATTTAGGCAGCCATTTCCCCACTGTTTTTTTTTTGTGGGATCTTGTTTTGAGTTAGTGCACGTGGCACCTCTGATGTCACGGTTTGTTGTTTGTCTCTTTTTGTTTGAAAGTTTTTCCGTAAATAACTATGTGGAACTTTAATCACGCTGCGCCTTAGTCCGTCTCTCCACACGACCGTGGCAGTCTGGCTGTTAGAGCAGGGACCTCACATCACCACTGCTACTGTGTGCCATCACTGCATCAAGTTTTGTTAACAAGTTGCCACAAGAAAGAACAAACACCATTCTGAATACAACCCATATTTATGTTTATTTATTTTCCCTTTTGTACTTTAACTATTTGCACATCGTTACAACACTGTATATAGACATAATATGAGATTTGAAATGTCTTTATTCTTTTGGAACTTCTGTGAGTGTAATGTTTACTGTTCATTATTATTGTTTATTTCACTTTTGTATATGATCTACTTCACTTGCTTTGACAATGTTAACACATGTTTCCCATGCCAACAAAGCCCTTGAATTGAGTTGAATTGAGTGGGGGGGGAGAGTGATAGAGAGGCCTTTGAAATGAATTGAGTTGATGGGGTGCGAGAGGGGACCTACTGCAGCACCTAGATCTTCTGCACAGATTCTGTCAGACCTGGGCCCTGACAGTCAATCTCAATAAGACTAAAAGAATGGTGTTCCAAAAAAGGTCCAGTTGAATTGAATTGAGAGAGACTGATAGAGACAGAGAGAGACTGATAGAGACAGAGAGACAGAGAGAGACTGATAGAGACAGAGAGAGACAGAGCTCTCTCTCTCAGTTGAAATGTAACTGATAGTCTGTAGAGCATCTACCAAATAAAGTGTTACCACTCCTCTCCCCCCCTCTCATTGCTCCCCCCTTCCCCTCCTCTCTCTTCCCTCTCTCTCCCCTCCTCTCTCTGCCCTCCTCTCTCCCACATCTCTCTCCGCCCCTCCTCTCTCCCCTCCTCTCTCTTCCTCCCTTTCTCTCCCCTCCTCTCTCTTCCTCCCTTTCTCTCCCCTCCTCTCTCTTCCTCCCTTTCTCTCCCCTCCTCTCTCTTCCCCCTCTCTCTCTCCTAATCTCTCTCCCCCCTCTCTATCCCATCCTCTCCCCCATTCTCTCTCTCCGATCCCCTCTCTCGATTCAATTCTATTTCAATTCCATTCAAAGTGCTTTATTGGCATATTGTTAACATTGTCAAAGCAAGTGAAGTAGATAATATACAAAAATGAAATAAACAATAAAAATGAACAGTAAACATTACACTCACAGAAGTTCCAAAAGAATAAAGACATTACAAATGTCATATTATGTATATTTACAGTGTTGTAATTATGTGCAAACAGTTAAAGTACAAAAGGGAAAATAAATAAACATAAATATGGGTTGTATTTACAATGGTGTTTGTTCTTCACTGGTAGCCCTTTCCACAAGTCTTGCTGCTGTGATGTCACACTGTGGTATTTTTTTTAATTTTTTAATTTAACCTTTATTTAACCAGGTAGGCAAATTGAGAACACGTTCTCATTTACAATTGCGACCTGGCCAAGATAAAGCAAAGCAGTTCGACACATACAACAACACATAGTTACACATGGAGTAAAAAACAAACATATAGTCAATAATACAGTGAAAAAAATAAGTCTATATACAATGTGAGCAAGTGAGGTGAGATAAGGGAGGTGAAGGCAAACAGATATATGTATAAATAAATAAAATATAAAAAGGCCATGGAGGCGAAGTGAGTACAACACAGCAAGTAAAATAAAAACTAAAAAACATTGGAATGGTTGGTTTGCATTGGAAGAAAGTGCAAAGTAGAGACAGAAATAATGGGGTGCAAAGGAGCAAAATAAATTAATAAATAAATACAGTAGGTAAAGAGGTAGTTGTTTGGGCTAAATTGTAGATGGGTTATGTACAGGTGCAGTAATCTATGAGCTGCTCTGACAGCTGGTGCTTAAAGCTAGTGAGGGAGATAGGTGTTTCCATTTCACCCAATAGATATGGGGGTTTATCAAAATTTGATTTATTTTTAAATTCTTTGTGTATCTGTGTAATCTGAGGGAAATATGTGACAGGAGGTTAGGAAGTGCAGCTCAATTTCCACCTCATTTTGTGGGCAGTTTGCACATGGCCTATCTTCTCTTGAGAGCCAGGTCTGCCTACGGTGGCCTTTCTCAATAGCAAGGCTATGCTCACTTAGTCTCTACATAGTCAAAGCTTTCCTTAAGTTAATTCTTTCAAATGTGTCAAGTAATTATCTTTTTGTTTTCTCATGATTTGGTTGGGTCTAATTGTGTTTCTGTCCTGGGGCTCTGTGGAGTCTGTTTGTGTTTGTGAACAGAGCCCCAGGACCAGCGGACTGAGGGAACTCTTCTCCAGGTTCATCTCTCTGTAGGTACTATATTTGTATTTATTGTGGATCCCCATTAGCTGCTGCCAATGCAGAAGCTACTTTTCCTGGGTGTCCGAGCTGTGTGCCAGTAGTTTAGACAGACAGCTCGGTGCATTCAACATGTTAATACCTCTCATAAATAAAAATAGTGATGAAGTCAATCTCTCCTCCACTTGGAGCCAGGAGAGATAGACATGCATATTATTAATATTAGCTCTCTGTGTAGATCCAAGGGCCAGCCGTGCTGCCCTGTTCTGAACCAATTTCAATTTTCCCAAATCCTTTTTTGTAGCACCTGACCACACGACTGAACAGTAGTCAAGGTGTGACTAACCTAGGGCCTGTAGGACCTGCCTTGTTGATAGTGTTGTTAAGAAGGCAGAGCAGCGCTTTATTATAGACAGACTTCTCCCCATCTTAGCTACTACTGTATAAATATGTTTTGACCATGACAGTTTACAATCTAGTGGTACTCCAAGCAGTTTAGTCACCTCAACTTGCTCAATTTACACATAATTTATTGCAAGATTTAGTTGAGGTTTAGGGTTTAGTGGATGTTTTGTTCCAAATACAATGCTTTAATTTTAGAAATATCTCGGGCTAACTTATTGTTTGCCATCAACTCTGAAACTAACTGCAGATCTTTGTTAAGAGTTGCAGTCATTTCAGTCGCTGTAGTAGCTGACGTATATAGTGTTGAGTCGTCCTCATACACAGAAACTCTGGCTTTAGTCAAAGTCAGTGGCATGTCATTAGTAAAAATTTAAAAAAGCAAGGGGCCCAAACAGCTACCCTGGGGAATTCCTGATTCTAACTGGATTATATTTGATAGTCTTCCATTAAAGAACACCCTCTGTGTTCTGTTAGACAGGTAACTCTTTATCCACATTATAGCAGGGGGTGTAAAGCCATAACACATATGCTTTTCCAGCAGCAGACTATGATCGATAATGTCAAAAGCTGCATTGAAGTCTAACAAGACAGCCCCCACAATCATTTAATCTTAATTTTCTCTCGGCCAATCATCAGTCATTTGTGTAAGTGCTGTGCTTGTTGAATGTCCTTCCCTATAAGCTGAAAGTCTGTTGTCAATTTGTTTACTGTGAAATAGCATTGTATCTGGTCAAACCATTTTTTCCAAAAGTTTACTAAGGGTTGGTAACAGGCTGATTGGTTGGCTATTTGAACCAGTAAAGGGGGCTTTACCAATCATAGGCAGCGGAAGGACTTTAGCTTCCCTCAAGGCCTGAGGGCACACACTTTCTAGATTGAAGATGTGGCAAATAGGAGTAGCAATATTGTCTGCTATTATCCTCAGTAATTTTCCATCCAAGTTTTCAGACCCCGGTGGCTTTGCACCTTTTCCACACTGGCTTCGTGGAATTCAAAGTACAATTCTTGTCTTTCATAATTTGGTCCGATATACCTGGATGTGTAGTGTCAGCGTTTGTTGCTGGCATGTCATGCCTAAGTTTGCTTAGGGATGACATGACTATCTCTGTCTGTCTGTCTGTCTGTCTGTCTGTCTGTCTGTCTCTCTGTATCTCTGTCTCTCTGTCTCTCTGTCTCTCTCTCTCTCTCTCTCTCTCTCTCTCTGTCTCTCATCTCTCTCTCTCTCTCTCTCTCTCTCTCTCTTTCTCTCTCTCTCTCTCTCTCTCTCTCTCTCTCTCTCTCTCTCTCTCTCTCTCTCTCTGTCTCTCTCTCTCTCTCTGTCTCTCAGTCTCTCTCTCTCTGTCTCTCTGTCTCTCTGTCTCTCTGTCTCTCTGCTCTCTCTCTGTCTCTCTCAGTTTACCTAGTCAGTGCTCTAACAAGAGTGTTATAATGCCAGTGATTGACAATGTAATGTACCATGTCAGTCACAGACTTTCACATACAAGACTGCAATTGTTATCATTGTAGAAAATAGCATCATGATTCAAATGCAATTGAAAAAACCCTATCATGTTACTGCATCACTGCAGAACCAGCTAACCCAAACACATCTATAGGAGAGCGCTCTCCATGTCTCTCTCCAAGTCTCTCTCCGTCTCTCTCTCTCTCTCTCTCTCTCTCTCTCTCTCTCTCTCTCTCTCTCTCTCTCTCTCTCTCTCTCTCTCTCTCTCTCTCTCTCTCTCTCTGTCTCTGTCTCAGTCTCTCAGTCTCTCAGTCTCTCAGTCTCTCAGTCTCTCAGTCTCTCAGTCTCTCTGTCTCTCTGTCTCTCTGTCTCTCTGCTCTCTCTGCTCTCTCTGCTCTCTCTGCTCTCTCTCTGTCTCTCTCAGTTTACCTAGTCAGTGCTCTAACAAGAGTGTTATAATGCCAGTGATTGACAATGTAATGTACCATGTCAGTCACAGACTTTCACATACAAGACTGCAATTGTTATCATTGTAGAAAATAGCGTCATGATTCAAATGTAATTGAAAAAACCCTATCATGTTATGGTGGAATTGTTTATCTATTCTTTAATTGTGAAGTCGATTATTATCTGGTGCGTTATGTCACACTCGGACACATCAATGTCCCCTCTTATCTATCTCCTGTTTTTCCTTATAATTTACATGAATCTAATCTAGTCTTCAGATACAGAGACAGTCCTCACTGTGGTGGTTGAGCACAGTGTGAGAGCCAGACATCGGGACTATCTACGATCATCGGCCTCGTGTCTTTCCAAGGCCCCTCCTGCGTAGCCGCTTCTAGTCTTCTGTTTTGATTGTGTACGGCGCTGTACAGCCACGGTGAAAACCCGTGGGCTTGGCCGCACCACTGTGCTGCGGAGCAGAGCATCCTAGTTCACACGGTTCAGTTCCTGTAGTCCAAACAGCTGTTCCACATCGTCCTCCCCGCAGGTAGCTGTTTAGGGATTAGCTCTGCCTCACGTGCTCCTGCATCACAAGAAGTCAATGTGTAATTATATTAAGCATGCTCCATCTCCTAATCTGCAGTTATTTTTTAAGGCAAGCGGTTCGGGGCGGTCACGCTGGAAAGAGAGAGAGAGAGAGGAGAGAGAGGAGGAAGTAGAGGAGAGAAAGAGAGAGAGGAAAGTGAGGAGAATAAGCGCTCTGGGAGGGCAGGATAAGAGAGAGCGTCGTTTCCCAGATGGAAACATCCGGAATGGGATCATGCCTCACGCATCATTTCCTTGCACCAGGGGGCGGCTGTGGAGAAAGGCCCCCAGGGCTTAGCCTCCTTCCGACACCTACGGGATTCCTCCACCCCCAACCTCAATTCCCCACCATGGAGACTCTAGATCCTCTCTTCCTACGAAGAGACTATGGATCCTCTCCTCCCATGGAGAGACTCTGGATCCTCTCCTCCCATAGAGAGACTCTGGATCCTCTCCTCCCATAGAGAGACTCTGGATCTTCTCCTCCCATAGAGAGACTCTGGATCCTCTCCTCCCATAGAGAGACTCTGGATCCTCTCCTCCCATGGAGAGACTCTGGATCCTCTCCTCCCATAGAGAGACTCTGAATCCTCTCCTCCCATAGAGAGACTCTGAATCCTCTCCTCCCATAGAGAGACTCTGGATCCTCTCCTCCCATAGAGAGACTCTGGATCCCCTCCTCCCATAGAGAGACTCTGGATCCTCTCCTCCCATAGAGAGACTCTGGATCCCCTCCTCCCATAGAGAGACTCTGGATCCTCTCCTCCCATGGAGAGACTCTGGATCCTCTCCTCCCATAGAGAGACTCTGAATCCTCTCCTCCCATAGAGAGACTCTGAATCCTCTCCTCCCATAGAGAGACTCTGGATCCTCTCCTCCCATAGAGAGACTCTGGAGCCGATGATGTCATACTCAGGTCTAGGATTGCAACTTTCCGGTAACTTTCCCCCAAATTCCCAGGTTTTCCAGAAATCCTGGTTGAAAGATTCCCGGGAAACAAGATGGAATAACCAGGAAATCCAGGAATCCTCCAACCGTGATTTCTGGGAAACCTTGGAATTCTGCGAACCTTACCGGAATGTTGCAACACTATTCTAGTCCTTTTGTTCCCCACAAAATACTACAGGCCCGCTTGACCTTAAACAGCAACTATACTACAGGCCCGCTTGACCTTAAACAGCAACTATACTACAGGCCCGCTTGACCTTAAACAGCAACTATACTACAGGCCCGCTTGACCTTAAACAGCAACTATACTACAGGCCCGCTTGACCTTAAACAGCAACTATACTACAGGCCCGCTTGACCTTAAACAGCAACTATACTACAGGCCCGCTTGACCTTAAACAGCAACTATACTACAGGCCCGCTTGACCTTAAACAGCAACTATACTACAGGCCCGCTTGACCTTAAACAGCAACTATACTACAGGCCCGCTTGACCTTAAACAGCAACTATACTACAGGCCCGCTTGACCTTAAACAGCAACTATACTACAGGCCCGCTTGACCTTAAACAGCAACTATACTACAGGCCCGCTTGACCTTAAACAGCAACTATACTACAGGCCCGCTTGACCTTAAACAGCAACTATACTACAGGCCCGCTTGACCTTAAACAGCAACTATACTACAGGCCCGCTTGACCTTAAACAGCAACTATACTACAGGCCCGCTTGACCTTAAACAGCAACTATACTACAGGCCCGCTTGACCTTAAACAGCAACTATACTACAGGCCCGCTTGACCTTAAACAGCAACTATACTACAGGCCCGCTTGACCTTAAACAGCAACTATACTACAGGCCCGCTTGACCTTAAACAGCAACTATACTACAGGCCCGCTTGACCTTAAACAGCAACTATACTACAGGCCCGCTTGACCTTAAACAGCAACTATACTACAGGCCCGCTTGACCTTAAACAGCAACTATACTACAGGCCCGCTTGACCTTAAACAGCAACTATACTACAGGCCCGCTTGACCTTAAACAGCAACTATACTACAGGCCCGCTTGACCTTAAACAGCAACTATACTACAGGCCCGCTTGACCTTAAACAGCAACTATACTACAGGCCCGCTTGACCTTAAACAGCAACTATACTACAGGCCCGCTTGACCTTAACCTGTCTAGGATCAGCGTGGCGCTAGCGGCACACCCCCCCCCCCCCCCACTGAAGAACCAGTGCCGCGAAATTCAAAAATTTTTTTTTTTTAAATATTTAACTTTCACACATTAAAGTCCAATACAGCTAATGAAAGACACAGATCTTGTGAATCCAGTCAACATTTCCGATTTTTAAAATGTTTTACAGGGAAGACACAATATGTAAAGATGTACATCTATTACCTAAAAACACATTAGCATAATCCACCATCTTTTATTTGTCCACCAACACCAGTAGCCATCACCAATTCGGCTAAACTAAGATATTTATAGCCCCTAACCAACAAAAAAACTCATTAGATGACAGTCTGATAACATATTTATGGTATGGGATAGGTTTTGTTAGAAAAAAGTGCATATTTCAGGTAGATGGCATAGTTTACAATTGCACCCACCATCACAAATGGACTAGAATAATTACAATGAGCAACGTGTTTACCTAACTACTAATCATCAAACATTTCGTAAAAATACACAGCATACACGAATCGAAAGACACAGATCCTGTGAATACAGACAATATTTCAGATTTTCTAAGTGTCTTACAGCGAAAACACAATAAATCGTTATATTAGCTTAGCACATAGCAATTAGCAGCCCAGCATTGATTCTAGCCAAAGTGAGCGATAAAAGTCAACATCGCCAAAAGATATTAATTTTTTCACTAACCTTCTCAGAATTCTTCCGATGACACTCCTGTAACATCACATTACAACATGCATATACAGTTTGATCGAAAATGTTTATATTTAGCCACCAAAATCATGGTTAGACAATGTGAAATGTAGACAAGCTGGTAAAGAAAAAGTCCTTGCGCCACTTAGACAGTGATCTACTCTTATACATAAATACTCATAAACGTGACTAAAAAATATAGGGTGGACAGGGATTGATAGACAATTTAATTCTTAATACAATTGCGTTATTACATTTTTTAATTTATCCTTACTTTTCAATACAGTTTGCGCCAAGCGAAGCTACGTCAAAAAACATGGCGTCCTAAGCCACTAAAATGTTTCGACAGAAACACGATTTATCATAATAAAAATGTCCTACCTTGAGCTGTTCTTCCATCAGTATCTTGGGCAAAGGATCCTTTCTTGGGAGAAATCGTCTTTTGGTGGAAAGCTGTCCTCTTGCCATGTGGAAATGTCAACTGCGTTCGGGATGAACTGAAAAGCGTGCCCAACTTTTCACATCGTTGCAAAAATAAATGTCCCAAAATCGCACTAAACGGATATAAATTGCTATAAAACGCTTTAAATTAACTACCTTATGATGTTTTTAACTCCTATAACGAGTGAAAAGATGACCGGAGAAATATAACAGGCTAAACTAACGCTTGGAACAGGTGCGCGCCGGTGTCCTCTAGGCTCATGACGCAGCTCCCAAAGAATGACTAGCTTCAGGGTTTTTTCATTTGTAGGGCCTGTGAACGCGCAATCGACCCCGTTGGAATCGTCATCAGGTAAAGGCATCCAGGGGAAGACGTAAGAAGTGTCCGTATAGTCATAGCAACGACAGTGCCCTTTTAACTGACTTCAGAAGAGTGGCCAACATTTCTCAAATCTGACTCCATGTCAGGGAAATTGCTGTAGAATGGGCTCTGTTCCACTTAGAGACAAAATTTCAACTCCTATAGAAACTATAGACTGTTTTCTATCCAATAATAATAATAATATGCATATTGTACGATCAAGGATTTTGTGGGAAGCCGTTTAAAAAATTAGCCAAATTAGCATAAATAGTCTAAACAGCGCCCCCATCCCCAACAGGTTAAACAGCAACTATACTACAGGCCCGCTTGACCTTAAACAGCAACTATACTACAGGCCCGCTTGACCTTAAACAGCAACTATACTACAGGCCCGCTTGACCTTAAACAGCAACTATACTACAGGCCCGCTTGACCTTAAACAGCAACTTTGACATTTGACCTGATGTTGTGAGCAGAAGCTGCTGATCCGCTGTCTCATCCAATAGGAAGTGTATTCTCCAATGAATAAATGAAATGGATAAGTATCATTATGTGAATTCAGACAGTGAAACTTTTCAGGATCCGTGTGAGTAGCATGCTGCATACTTACAGTTACTTCAGTTCGCTGTTGTGCACAACAAGACATTATGCTGAAACTCATGGTTGTACTGCCAGCTGGGTCCCTCCCTCCCTCCCTCCCTCCCTCCCTCCCTCCCTCCCTCCCTCCACCACATCTCTGGAGCTGCAGGCCTCAGCTTACCCCTTCTTTCTCCTCTCTTTCATATACAACGTCCTCTCTCTCTCTCTCCCCCTCTCTCCTCTCCTCTCTCCCCCTCTCTACTCTCCTCTCCTCTCTCCCCTCTCTCCTCTCTCTTCTCTCTCCCTCTCTCTACTCTCTCCCCTCTTTCCCCCTCTCCATTCTCCTCTCTCCCCCTCTCTCCTCTCTCCCCTCTCTCCCCCTCTCTCCTCTCTCCCCTCTTTCCCCCTCTCCATTCTCCTCTCTCCCTCTCTCTCCTCTCTACTCTCCTCTCTCCCCCTCTCTACTCTCCTCTCTCCCCCTCTCCATTCTCCCCTCTTTCCCCCTCTCCATTCTCCTCTCTCCCCTCTCTCCCCCTCTCTCCTCTCTCCCCTCTTTCCCCCTCTCCATTCTCCTCTCTCCCCCTTAGTGATTATTGTGCTCTTCTGAGATGTATTCCTATCTGTTCTGTAGGGGCTTGGTTGTGGTGATAATGGTGATGCAGGGGCGGACTGGCCAAGAACAGGTCCATTTTTTGCCGTGTGGGCCTGTCTAACTTTTTTTCTTTATCAAAATTATCATTATCTTGCTGATAATGGGGGCCTCAAGGGGGGGGGGGGGGGACATGGGCCACTGTGTTGGAAATGCCAGAGACGATTTCTGATCCCAGTCCGCCCCTGGGTGGTGGAGGTGGGGAACACTGGATGTGCTGATGGGATACGTTATGTGGGCTGATTCACACACAATGGCGTCTCACCGTTCCAAAATGTAAGAAGCCATATTTGCTCAGGCAAGAAAGGTACACGGAGTCAAATCTGTCATGTCAGTCTGTGACAGCTGCTGTCTACCGGGAAAGAGTTAGGCCAGCCCTACTCCCTCAGTCATCCTCTCCTTTTCTCTCCTCTCCTCTCATCCCTCTCTCCTCTCCTCCACAGTGCTACAGACAGCTGCAGCTCATTAGGAGGGCAGGTATGGATTCCGCCCGCCTGCCGCCCACCATTCCCCTCACAGAGGTGCCCACTCCAGGGAGAGAGAGCTGTGCTTGGCTGGCACACACCTGGGGTATGGCATATATTATATCAACACTAATACATACTAGACATTTGTCTGTCTGTGTCTGTCTGTCTGTCTGTCTGTCTGTCTGTCTCTGTCTCTGTCTCTGTCTCTGTCTCTGTCTCTGTCTCTCTCTCTCTCTCTCTGTGTCTCTCTCGCTCTCTCTCTGTGTCTCTCTCTCTCTCTCTCTCTCTCTCTCTCTGTTTCTCTCTGTTTCTCTCTGTCTTTCTCTCTGTCTTTCTCTCTTTGTGTGTGCGTTCTCCCCAATTTGTACCTTTATCATTCTGACCCCTGGCACAGCCAGAGATTAATGTTGTGTCAGCCAGTGTGCCCAGCCTAGGTGCCTGCTCCTCTCTGCCGTGCTGCCACAAGAGACTGTCTAACACCATCCCTACCATGAAGAGACTGTCTAACACCATCCCTACCACCAAGAGACTGTCTAACACCATCCCTACCATGAAGAGACTGTCTAACACCATCCCTACCATGAAGAGACTGTCTAACACCATCCCTACCATGAAGAGACTGTCTAACACCATCCCCACCATGAAGAGACTGTCTAACACCATCCCTACCATGAAGAGACTGTCTAACACCATCCCTACCATGAAGAGACTGTCTAACACCATCCCTACCATGAAGAGACTGTCTAACACCATCCCTACCATGAAGAGACTGTCTAACACCATCCCTACCATGAAGAGACTGTCTAACACCATCCCTACCATGAAGAGACTGTCTAACACCATCCCTACCACCAAGAGACTGTCTAACACCATCCCTACCATGAAGAGACTGTCTAACACCATCCCTACCACCAAGAGACTGTCTAACACCATCCCTACCATGAAGAGACTGTCTAACACCATCCCTACCACCAAGAGACTGTCTAACACCATCCCTACCACGAAGAGACTGTCTAACACCATCCCTACCATGAAGAGACTGTCTAACACCATCCCTACCATGAAGAGACTGTCTAACACCATCCCTACCATGAAGAGACTGTCTAACACCATCCCTACCACCAAGAGACTGTCTAACACCATCCCTACCATGAAGAGACTGTCTAACACCATCCCTACCATGAAGAGACTGTCTAACACCATCCCTACCACCAAGAGACTGTCTAACACCATCCCTACCACCAAGAGACTGTCTAACACCATCCCTACCATGAAGAGACTGTCTAACACCATCCCTACCACCAAGAGACTGTCTAACACCATCCCTACCATGAAGAGACTGTCTAACACCATCCCTACCATGAAGAGACTGTCTAACACCATCCCTACCATGAAGAGACTGTCTAACACCATCCCTACCATGAAGAGACTGTCTAACACCATCCCTACCATGAAGAGACTGTCTAACACCATCCCTACCATGAAGAGACTGTCTAACACCATCCCTACCACCAAGAGACTGTCTAACACCATCCCTACCATGAAGAGACTGTCTAACACCATCCCTACCATGAAGAGACTGTCTAACACCATCCCTACCACCAAGAGACTGTCTAACACCATCCCTACCATGAAGAGACTGTCTAACACCATCCCTACCACCAAGAGACTGTCTAACACCATCCCTACCATGAAGAGACTGTCTAACACCATCCCTACCATGAAGAGACTGTCTAACACCATCCCTACCATGAAGAGACTGTCTAACACCATCCCTACCACCAAGAGACTGTCTAACACCATCCCTACCACCAAGAGACTGTCTAACACCATCCCTACCATGAAGAGACTGTCTAACACCATCCCTACCACCAAGAGACTGTCTAACACCATCCCTACCACCAAGAGACTGTCTAACACCATCCCTACCATGAAGAGACTGTCTAACACCATCCCTACCATGAAGCGACTGCTCTGTTTTCATATCCTGCTGTCACGTGCTGCACACAACACACAACACACCACACATAACACACAACACACCACACATAACACACAACACACAACACACAACACATAGCACACTACACACCACACCACACCACACACAACACACAACACATAGCACACTACACACTACACCACACACAACACACAACACATAGCACACTACACACTACACACTACACCACACATAACACACAACACACAACACACTACACACAACACACAACACATAACACCACACACCACACACCCCACACCACACACCACACATATCACACCACACACTACAAACAGCATACAGCACAATACACACTACAGACCAACTATCTGCTGACTGATGCACTTCTCATTGTGTGTGTAATTTATGCTAAATATGCATATCTTAATTGCACTATTCAAAATAATTAATAATTAGCTAATATATATATTTTTTCATAATGACAAGGTAAGCAAATAGCTTAGCAAATATGCTGTGCTGCAGTAACAGTACTGACGGGCTCTGGGCCTTTTGCCTGAGTAGGTTTGGAGAATTAACTCCCCGTTTCCTAATGATCTATTTCTCATTTTGTAACCCAAACAAAAAGCTACTATCACATCCTTTTTCTTCATGGGCGCTGCCCGCTTTAAACACTCTTCCTGGGCGCTGCCCACTTTAAACACTCTTCCTGCCCGCTTTAAACACTCTTCCTGGGCGCAGCCCGCTTTAAACACTCTTCCTGGGCGCTGCCCGCTTTAAACACTCTTCCTGCCCGCTTTAAACACTCTTCCTGGGCGCTGCCCACTTTAAACACTCTTCCTGCCCGCTTTAAACACTCTTCCTGGGCGCTGCCCGCTTTAAACACTCTTCCTGCCCACTTTAAACACTCTTCCTGGGCGCAGCCCGCTTTAAACACTCTTCCTGGGCGCTGCCCACTTTAAACACTCTTCCTGCCCACTTTAAACACTCTTCCTGCCCGCTTTAAACACTCCTCCTGGGCGCTGCCCGCTTTAAACACTCTTCCTGGGCGCTGCCCACTTTAAACACTCTTCCTGGGCGCTGCCCACTTCAAACACTCTTCCTGCCCGCTTTAAACACTCTTCCTGGGCGCTGCCCACTTTAAACACTCTTCCTGCCCACTTTAAACACTCTTCCTGCCCGCTTTAAACACTCCTCCTGGGCGCTGCCCACTTTAACCACTCTTCCTGGGCGCTGCCCGCTTTAAAGACTCTTCCTGGGCGCTGCCCGCTTTAAACACTCTTCCTGGGCGCTGCCCACTTTAAACACTCTTCCTGCCCACTTTAAACACTCTTCCTGCCCGCTTTAAACACTCTTCCTGGGCGCTGCCCACTTTAAACACTCTTCCTGCCCACTTTAAACACTCCTCCTGGGCGCTGCCCACTTTAAACACTCTTCCTGGGCGCTGCCCACTTTAAAGACTCTTCCTGGGCGCTGCCCGCTTTAAACACTCTTCCTGCCCACTTTAAACACTCTTCCTGGGCGCTGCCCGCTTTAAACACTCTTCCTGCCCACTTTAAACACTCTTCCTGGGCGCTACCCGCTTTAAACACTCTTCCTGCCCACTTTAAACACTCTTCCTGGGCGCTGCCCGCTTTAAACACTCTTCCTGGGCGCTGCCCGCTTTAAACACTCTTCCTGGGCGCTGCCCACTTTAAACACTCTTCCTGGGCGCTACCCGCTTTAAACACTCTTCCTGCCCACTTTAAACACTCTTCCTGGGCGCTGCCCGCTTTAAACACTCTTCCTGCCCACTTTAAACACTCTTCCTGGGCGCTACCCGCTTTAAACACTCTTCCTGCCCACTTTAAACACTCTTCCTGGGCGCTGCCCGCTTTAAACACTCTTCCTGGGCGCTGCCCGCTTTAAACACTCTTCCTGGGCGCTGCCCACTTTAAACACTCTTCCTGGGCGCTACCCGCTTTAAACACTCTTCCTGCCCACTTTAAACACTCTTCCTGGGCGCTGCCCACTTTAAACACTCTTCCTGGGTGCTGCCCACTTTAAACACTCTTCATGGGCGCTGCCCGCTTTAAACACTCTTCATGGGCGCTGCCCACTTTCAACACTCTTCATGGGCGCTGCCCACTTTAAACACTCTTCCTGGGCGCTGCCCACTTTAAACACTCTTCCTGGGCGCTGCCCACTTTAAACACTCTTCATGGGCGCTGCCCACTTTAAACACTCTTCATGGGCGCTGCCCGCTTTAAACACTCTTCATGGGTTATTTTACCTTGTCAGCTCGGGAATTTGATCCAGCAACGCTTCCGGTTATTAGTCCAACGCTCTAACCACTAGGCTACCTGCCGCCACTTATTTGTGTGTGTCTACAGGTATACTGACGAGGAGACACACACAAAGGTATGTACAATTGGTATTGGTTTGTCACATAATGTTATGCAGGTCATATGTAGGCTATCATCACATTTTTTTAATGAATGGTTTCTCTAAAACCTTATAGGACTCGATCCCAGCCCCCATCATCGTCCTCCCGGACCTCTTCAATGTAAATCCCAGAGTTCTCTTCATTATGGTATGTGTATTAAAACCTTATAGGACTCGATCCTAGCAGCCATCATCGTCTGTTCTGTGTTACTATGGAGTCAGACCAACACAGTAGAATGGTTCACAACTCTAATGACTGTTCTGTGTTACTATGGAGCCAGACCAACACTGTAGAATGGTTCACAACTCTAATGACTGTTCTGTGTTACTATGGAGCCAGACCAACACAGTAGAATGGTTCACAACTCTAATGACTGTTCTGTGTTACTATGGAGCCAGACCAACACAGTAGAATGGTTCACAACTCTAATGACTGTTCTGTGTTACTTTGGAGTCAGACCAACACAGTAGAATGGTTCACAACTCTAATGACTGTTCTGTGTAACTATGGAGCCAGACCAACACAGTAGAATGGTTCACAACTCTAATGACTGTTCTGTGTTACTATGGAGCCAGACCAACACTGTTCTGTGTTACTATGGAGCCAGACCACCACAGTAGAATGGTTCACAACTCTAATGACTGTTCTGTGTTACTATGGAGCCAGACCAACACAGTGGAATGGTTCACAACTCTAATGACTGTTCTGTGTTACTATGGAGTCAGACCAACACAGGAGAATGGTTCACAACTCTAATGACTGTTCTGTGTTACTATGGAGCCAGACCAACACAGTAGAATGGTTCACAACTCTAATGACTGTTCTGTGTTACTATGGAGCCAGACCAACACTGTTCTGTGTTACTATGGAGCCAGACCAACACAGTAGAATGGTTCACAACTCTAATGACTGTTCTGTGTTACTATGGAGCCAGACCAACACAGTAGAATGGTTCACAACTCTAACGACTGTTCTGTGTAACTATGGAGTCAGACCAACACAGTAGAATGGTTCACAACTCTAATGACTGTTCTGTGTAACTATGGAGTCAGACCAACACAGTGGAATGGTTCACAACTCTAATGACTGTTCTGTGTTACTATGGAGTCAGACCAACACAGTAGAATGGTTCACAACTCTAATGACTGTTCTGTGTAACTATGGAGTCAGACCAACACAGTAGAATGGTTCACAACTCTAATGACTGTTCTGTGTTACTATGGAGCCAGACCAACACAGTGGAATGGTTCACAACTCTAATGACTGTTCTGTGTTACTATGGAGTCAGACCAACACAGTAGAATGGTTCACAACTCTAATGACTGTTCTGTGTTACTATGGAGTCAGACCAACACAGTAGAATGGTTCACAACTCTAATGACTGTTCTGTGTAACTATGGAGTCAGACCAACACAGTGGAATGGTTCACAACTCTAATGACTGTTCTGTGTTACTATGGAGTCAGACCAACACAGTAGAATGGTTCACAACTCTAATGACTGTTCTGTGTTACTCTGGAGCCAGACCAACACAGTAGAATGGTTCACAACTCTAATGACTGTTCTGTGTAACTATGGAGTCAGACCAACACAGTAGAATGGTTCACAACTCTAATGACTGTTCTGTGTAACTATGGAGTCAGACCAACACAGTAGAATGGTTCACAACTCTAATGACTGTTCTGTGTTACTATGGAGCCAGACCAACACAGTAGAATGGTTCACAACTCTAATGACTGTCCTGTAAATGTAAAAAAATGTCCACATTCGTCATCATTACCGTGACCTAGTAACAACTCCTCCATGCCATCTGCTGTTCCTCCGGTCTGTGGGATTTCATCATGATATCTGGAGGGAATTACAGTGTAGTTTATCTATTCAATTCATGCGAGGTGTTTTCTAACCCTGAGATCATCCCATGTCCAAACCCCAACCATGCTAATTAGTGGGTCGGGTTGGCATTGGATGTGTGGCTGCCATGGTTACCCAGAGTCCCTATAGAAGAGGCCAGGCAACAATGCAGAGGATTAGGATGCAGACCAACAGAGTTTGCGTCCTAAATTAGCTCTGGTCAAAAGTAGTGCACTATATAGGGAATAGGGTTCCATAGGGCTCTGGTCAAAAGTAGTGCACTATATAGGGAAAAGGGTGCCATTTGATACTCAAGACCAACAGACTCACAATGGATCACAAGTTAATGGATCTTTTAAGTAGTTTAAGGTGGACTGCTCATGTCTAACATATCTACCGTCAACACATACAGTATCTTGATTAGACCACCTTAATAGTTTTTTTCCCCCATAGCAGTCAAACAAGCTTTGTTTACTGACAGGATTTGGCAGGCGGCCATCTTGTTTCTCTCATTTGCATAAACACCAAATGGTGCCTGTTTCCTGTAGATCCTCTGTCACACACAGTCACACACACACACACACAGTTACACACACAGTTACACACACACACACACACACACACACACACATACACACACACACACACACACACACACACACACACACACACACACACACACACACACACACACACACACACACACACACACACACACACACACACACACACACACACCCCTTTACTGCCAGAGATGGATATCTGAGCCAGTTCTAGATTCATTACAGTTTTTTTTCAATCGATTTACTGCTATTTTCACAAGTATTTGGTGAATTTTCAAAACTCCAAACAGACTACACTTGTAACGCAGCAAGTTTCATATTCAAAACTTTTTTTTTTATTGTGTCTTCGTTTTATTTGAAGACATCTTTCACCAAAACAGAACATGATGATATCTTCTGAATTTAGTTAATTTAACAACCAATTAGGCAAAAAATGCAAGATTCATGTTTCAAAAATGCCCTTTTGAATGTGATATGATATAATATATGCTACAAATTACAGTACATAACACTGTTTTCACTTTAGGCAATACACTTGCACTACCCGTTAAAATGATCTGAACATCACATCTCCATAATTTCTATCCCAATGTGCGACCTTTGAGGACATCTTTCACAATCATTAACGGCCACAAAATAAATAGGTGTACGTACTGTAATCAAATGACAGAAACATAACGTTGAACAGACACTAATTAGCATCAAGTCTGTCTTGAACATTTGGCCTTTAGGGGTCTCATCGACATCGCGGTAAATATCCTCATTGTCCGTTGCACCCGTGGAAAAACCTTTTAGCGTTAGCATTAGCGAATCCAAGCCTGACGTTGGTCTGGATTGATGTCATTGCATGTCTCATCCGTGGTGTGAACGTGGGTGGTGTGAACGTGGGTGGTGTGCTCATGGGGTTGGCAATAATACAACTTCCACCTGTATTGTAATCGTGTATTGTATTTTACAGTATTGCATTGTAATTGTGTATTGTATTTTACAGTATTGTATTGTAATCGTGTATTGTATTTTACAGTATTGTATTGTAATCGTGTATTGTATTGTAATCGTGTATTGTATTTTACAGTATTGTATTGTAATCGTGTATTGTATTTTACAGTATTGCATTGTAATCATGTATTGTATTTTACAGTATTGTATTGTAATCGTGTATTGTATTGTAATCGTGTATTGTATTTTACAGTATTGTATTGTAATCGTGTATTGTATTCTACAGTATTGCATTGTAATCGTGTATTGTATTGTAATCGTGTATTGTATTCTACAGTATTGCATTGTAATCGTGTATTGTATTGTAATCGTGTATTGTATTTTACAGTATTGTATTGTAATCGTGTATTGTATTTTACAGTATTGTATTGTAATCGTGTATTGTATTTTACAGTATTGTATTGTAATCGCGTATTGTATTTTACAGTATTGTATTGTAATCGTGTATTGTATTGTAATCGTGTATTGTATTTTACAGTATTGTATTGTAATCGTGTATTGTATTGTAATCGTGTATTGTGTTTTACAGTATTGTATTGTAATCGTGTATTGTATTTTACAGTATTGTATTGTAATCGTGTATTGTATTGTAATCGTGTATTGTATTTTACAGTATTGCATTGTAATCGTGTATTGTATTTTACAGTATTGTACTTATGTAGCGGTGTGGTCCTGTACGTGGCTCAGTTCATAAGAGCATGGCACTGGCAACACCAGAGTTGTGGGTTTGATTCCCACTGGGGGTCACATACCGAAATGTGTGGAATCACTGTTGTCACTACGGATACCGAGATACCTGTTTACCGGAATACCCCTTTAACATATAGGGGATGCCTTCGTGACATACAGTATATCTCTGATTTTGTCAATTCGATTTTTTAAAAACTTACTGTAAATTAAAATTAGGATATTCGTTAGAGTTTTGAAACGACGGCTTGGGATCGTGAATCCCCCTTTAGCCTGATCTGTTATGAGTTTCGTTCTAAGAGCTGTTGAAGGTTCTCCAACGATGTGCTTGCTGTTGAGGGTTCTCCCTGTTGTCAAGCCGATGAACTCGACACAAACGTTCACAAGCACAAAGTTCATTTTGCCATACGTTCATTTCGTTGATCACTTATTGATGCACTGACCCTGTGTAAGAAACATGTGAGACAGAAATTATTTCGCTGCCAGTGATTTAGAGAATTGCCCAGTATTTTTTGAATTATTTTTTAGAATGCTTACTACTACTACCCTTAGGCTAAAATGTACGCAAGACAATTTTCCTTCTTCACACGCATCCAAACCAGTAGTCTCTACACATTTTATTATTCTTAGTATTACTATCTAATCCAATTCTGGGTACATTAACATTAATATTACTAAATCATTATTAAGTCTATAGTATGACATCACAATGTTATTACATCACTGATAGAACTGTAGAACTCTCGACCTGCCTTCTAAGAATCCTTCCCAGACGGAAGGAACCGGAGGAAGTGTTCCGTGTTCTGTGTTCTAACACCTGGAACGTTGACGTTCTCACACCGAGGTCAATCCAGGGTGCCTTTGTTCCACATGACTGGCAGAGGCACTTGAGGGTTTAATGTAATTTAATTGTTGTGGACTCAGTCATGTGTGACGTTGCGGTCAGTGTTTTTAAATTCTGCGCTGGTTCATTGGCTTTGTGTTTTGTGATTTTACCATTGTTTTTTAATTTCCTCTCTCTCTCTCTCTCTCTCTCTCTCTCTCTCTCTCTCTCTCTCTCTCTCTCTCTCTCTCTCTCTCTCTCTCTCTCTCTCTCTCTCTCTCTCTCTCTCTCTCTCTCTCTCTCTCTCTCTCTCTCTCTCTCTCTCTCTCTCTCTCTCTCTCTCTCTCTCTCTCTCTCTCTCTCTCTCTCAGCCATGTTTCAGTATGGCTGAGCTAGTACAGTAGATAGGGCATTGTGCCTGTGGGAGAATGCTCCTTCTAATTGCGGAAGATAATCAGCAGGATAGAAGGACATATGGAGCTGGCTATTCCTCTCCAGGCGATTAAGATGAAGAGTGTTTGAACTGGCCCATACAGCCCCATACAGCCCCATACAGCCCTATACAGCCCCATACAGCCCCATACAGCCCCATACCGACCCATAAAGCCCCATAAAGCCCCATACAGCCCCATACAGCCCCATACAGCCCCATACAGCCCCATACAGCCCCATACAGCCCCATACAGCCCCATACAGCCCCATACAGACCCATACAGACCCATACAGACCCATACAGACCCATACAGCCCCATACAGCCCCATACAGACCCATACAGCCCCATACAGCCCCATACAGCCCCATACAGCCCCATACAGCCCCATACAGCCCCATACAGCCCCATACAGACCCATAAAGCCCCATACAGCCCCATACAGCCCCATACAGCCCCATACAGCCCCATACAGCCCCATACAGCCCCATACAGCCCCATACAGCCCCATACAGCCC